>NW_027110474.1:1478038-1502033 GCF_000696795.3 Halyomorpha halys
TTATTATAAATTAATGAAATTAATTCTTTCAAATAAACTGACAACAGCTTTTTCGTTTCACTAACTAGTATAGCACTACATTCAAAGTTGTAATCTGAATTAGATTCTGAACTTAAATTTTTTTAATGACTATTATAGATATTGTCACTCTCGCTAATTCTTAAGACTAGATCAAGTGGGCATTACCAAATGTTGGCGTAACACTCAGTTCAAGACCAGTAAGGTTTTGTATTATACACACCTTTACTTCTCATTTCCCAGTTTTTTAAAATAAAATGTAATATTAACACTAGAAAAAAATTTGTAGAACAATTAAACAGCAAAAACTTCTTCTGGAGTTTGTTAGTAAACCTCAAATTATATCAATTTATTAAAAATGAAAGTATAAAATTATCAATTACAATAAAAATATCCAATTAACCTCAACATGTTTATATTCTTATTAATCCACTCCTACGATTAGATACAGTTAAATTTGGTGGTTTTTTAAAATAGTAAAACGAATAAATAAGTAAACTAAAATAAAATTGGAAATATAATATGAGGATAAGCCAAACCTCAAATGTGAGATTGGTTAAACAATGTATTGTTGATAAAGAAAGTGATAAAGATTATTATAAGATATTATATATATAGAAAGTATAGATTGAATAATATTAGAAAAAGTAAATTAGTGGATAATAAATGGGTAATTTAACACAATATGATGAAAGAAATTGATTGTACACAGTGTTTTCTCTAATTTGATTATGTTTTAAAGGTTGATAGACTAAAATATATTTTGATAAAGGTAGAATAGCTTGCAGCTATTTGATAGCACAGCAGCTACGAAATTTAAAATAAGGTAGGGTAATTTATAATACAGAATGTTTTCGGAAGTAATTTTTAATGATAAGAGTGTAATTGATATTGCTTATCAATAGTTATCCTAAAGGATGACCGGAATGGCCGAAACGTAGGAATGGAGTAATAAGAAATAAACATGTTGAGGCTAAATGGATATTTTTATTACAATTGATGAACAAACCAGTCTCAAACAAGGATTTAAATTATATAAAAGTATATAATTAATTAATATTACAAAAACGTTTGCCCGATATTTAATAAATTCAATTAACTATTTATAATTCTTCTTTCTTAACTGAGTATGACAAATTTCTAATGAAAATTCTTCCTGACTAATTGATTTAATAATGGCAAGTTTTAAAAAATTGAAAATACCTTTCTCTTCTTCTTTTGCCTTTCCAGGAAGCAAATGCAACATTCTACCGTGAAAAACAGTTCCATCTAATTTACAATAAGCTGCTACAGCATGTTCAGGCATCAGAAATGTTACAATGCCATAACCTCTAACCTAAAAATTTTAATCAATGTAATTAAAGAAAATAAACATAAATAATGTAAAACCTGATGACCAAACTAACTTACTTGCCGGGAAAATTTGTCAACTGGAATAATTACTTCTGTAACAGGTCCAAAACTTGAAAACAAGGATTGTAACTCTTCTTCATTAACTGAGTAAGGCAAATTTCTAATAAAAATTCTTCCTGATTCAGCAATAGACTCCTCATTTTTTAGAGATTCTTCTTGTTGTTTCCATCTAGTATGGAAAAAAATATTAATTAATAGGAAAGTATAAAAGATAGCAAATTTTAATTCAATCTTATTTGAAAAAATAAATAAATGAGAGGGGATTAAGGTGCATTCATTTGTAAATAGAATCAATAAGGTAAATTGAGGGTATCTGCATACTATACCTTCAAAAATATGTTATATTGCTTTCAGTGATTACCTACAGTTCTTCTTGCTTTTTTCTGAGGCCATAGTGTGTTAAGACAATCAATACTAGATAATGAATTCTTTCTTGATCCAATGATTAAATAAGGTTGGTGGATATGAAATGTTGAATTTTTTTAACATGCAAATATTTCTCTTCCTGTTTTTATAATGCTTTTATTTTTGGCACAACCTTGTTTATAGTCCTAGTGACCGTCGTATGGAAAAAAATATTAATTAATAGGAAAGTATAAAAGATAGCAAATTTTAATTCAATCTTATTTGAAAAAATAAATAAATGAGTGGGGATTGAGGTGCATTCATTTGTAAATAGAATCAATAAGGTAAATTGAGGGTATCTGCATACTATACCTTCAAAAATATGTTATATTGCTTTCAGTGATTACCTACAGTTCTTCTTGCTTTTTTCTGAGGCCATAGTGTGTTAAGACAATCAATACTAGATAATGAATTCTTTCTTGATCCAATGATTAAATAAGGTTGGTGGATATGAAATGTTGAATTTTTTTAACATGCAAATATTTCTCTTCCTGTTTTTATAATGCTTTTATTTTTGGCACAACCTTGTTTATAGTCCTAGTGACCGTCGTATGGAAAAAAATATTAATTAATAGGAAAGTATAAAAGATAGCAAATTTTAATTCAATCTTATTTGAAAAAATAAATAAATGAGTGGGGATTGAGGTGCATTCATTTGTAAATAGAATCAATAAGGTAAATTGAGGGTATCTGCATACTATACCTTCAAAAATATGTTATATTGCTTTCAGTGATTACCTACAGTTCTTGCTTTTTTCTGAGGCCATAGTGTGTTAAGACGTCACCTTAATACCTTAAGTCTGCTGTGGCACTTATTTTGATTTTGGTCCGGGTTGGTTTGTACATTGTGGTCCCACGGAATGAAAACTCAATTCTTTTATCCTAATCAGGGGGATGGCCCCTTCAAACCAAAAGTGAAGCCAAAAAAGCCAAGCCCGCGGAAGGAAGGTTTACATTGACATTAATATGAATGTCCACCATAGTAATCTAAACTCAAATAGAATGCAGCCAGTAATGGGCTCGTACTCTTCTCCTATTTCTTTGCCACGCTCCTGAAAGGTACGTAAGTAAGAACTGCCTTTTTGGCTCCACTTTTTCTGTAAGATTAGAAGCTATACCTATAGAAGTTAACAATAGTGGGGAGGTGATAATTTTGGGTCTCTTTATCAGTTAATCAATTTTATCTTCCTTCCAGTTAATCAAAAAAATAAAAGAATCCTTAATGGCAAACAACTATCGTAAAAAAACTAACGGTTTACAATATATAATAAATTGTTGTAAAAGAAATAATTAAATTTGGATGAGAAGCATAATCATAAATGAAGTGCCCTAATTACAAACTGAAAAATATTCATATGAATATACTCTCCATAATATAGTACAGTAATGATTATTAGAAACAAGAATATGTATGTTTTAGCCTTATTTAAAGTGAAGAAAAAGAAAATTGTATCATTAAAACTGATATAGAATTTTGAATTCAATACTAGATAATGAATTCTTTCTTGATCCAATGATTAAATAAGGTTGGTGGATATGAAATGTTGGATTTTTTTAACATGCAAATATTTCTCTTCCTATTTTTATAATGCTTTTGTTTTTGGCACAACCTTGTTTATAGTCCTAATGACTGTCGTCATAGTCACATTTAAGCTAATATGATTTTCAAATAAGTGTTCCTTTTTGTTATTTGTTTTGAATTTTGTACCGATATAAAATCCACTGATATTCGTGTAATTTTTTTGTATGAGTAAAAACTTGGTAATAAAACTGCAAACGCTGCACGCAATATAAATCAGGTGTTTGGAGAGAATACTGTTAGAGCAATCTCTAACTATCAATATAATTGTAGTGTTGGTTTGAAAAATTTAGGTCTGATGATTTTTCACTACAAAACAAACTGTGAGGAAGATCCAAAATGACGGTGACAGCCACATACATCACACAGAACAATTGTGAAATTAAATGAATTGAAATATGAAATTTTTCAGCACCCAGCCTATTAACCAATCTCTCACCAACCGACTTTCATTTTTTTAAAACATTTAGATCAGTTTTTATGTGATCATGAGAGATCAGGCTTAAACAGTGTAAAAATGAAGATAGCCTAAAAAATTCTATATCTGAATTTATTGATTCCTAAGATCAGAATTTTTATAAGACAGGCATTTATGCTTTAAAGCCCTACTGGGAAAAGCCTATTGAAGCGAATATAACATATTTTTATTAAATTAACAGCTTGTGAAAAAAGATATGCAGTTTTATATATTCACTTAAAAATCCGACATTTCATATGCACCAAACCTAATACAAAGTGCTTAACCACCAGACTTAAAATCCAATGAAGGGTCAAGTATCCATATTTTAAATGATGGATGGGCCTCAGGAGAGTCTTCTAACACCAGAATCAACCCATGGCTGATTTAATGAAATTAATAAATTATCTGCTGAAGTCTCAATTAAATCTGGGCATTAGGAGCCCATTGTCCTGTCCACTAAACTATCTGCCCTAAGAGAGTTGAAAAATGTGCATATTTAAAAAACAGTGAATAAAAAATTGTAATTAATTAAATGAAGAAGTAACAAAAAAAAAAATCAATTCAATGGATCACTATTACACTATATGTCATTGTATTTGATTCTTTCTGTATACTGAAATAACTCAACACCTACGTCTATAAATTACAATATAATTTATAGCATACTAACATAATTTACTTAATATCTTCATATTATCATTTTGTGACTGTTGTAATTCGATAGTTTAATTTAACTTTTACTTAAAATTTAAATTTAAATCTGTACCGTTACAAGCCATAAAGGGTCAGGGGTTCAGTACTCTGTAAAGAAGTAACGTTACTAGTCCAACGGTTGTGCAAGGAGGTGATTTGGTAAGAATCATGCTCAAACACTTGATTTTAACCCTATTAAGGGTACCAAATTTAAGAGGCTAGGTGGACCCTGGGAGAGCTCCAAAACCCATAGGAGTTGAGTCACGGCTACAGTGTAACATAACAATTTCTACCCAGCTAGATTCGAACGAGGATTCTTAGAGTTAGTAGCCATGTGCTTTACCCCATGGCTACCGCGCTTCCGAACTTTTACTTACTAAGTAATAATATTTTACTTACTTATCTGGTTTTGTAGCCTTGACTTTTTCTTCCACTTCGCTAAACAGTAACTGTTTCCCACCTAAGAAAGAAAGCTTTCATCATAATAGATACACAATTTTTAAAAATATCTACTAATGATGGGGAGCAAATACTTACTCAAGAAGGTTTTGTTTTTAACCATGGCTTGCCTCAATTCTTTTTCAGTTTTAAATCCAACATATGCAACTCCTTTGACATTTCCTATGAACCTAATAGAGGCTGGTACCAATGGTTTTAGAAGTTCTTTTATGTCTTTCTTCTTTGTTTTGAATGGTAAATTACTAATTTTGATATTGAATAATTTAATTTTTGGTTCAGTTTTATCTTCAGTTTTACTGAAGGGAACTTCATTTACATAAGAGATTCCTTTGGTTTTAAGTTTTAAATACTGTAATAAGAAAATAAAACTATTAGCGAAAATAAGATAGAAATAAATTGAAAATTTCCAGTATTTTTAAAATGATTATATTAAATAATAATATATAAGTAACTTATTTTCTGAAACTTGCGAATGTTATAATTTCAGGTCAATAACTTACACTGATATAGAAGACCTGGCATGGGTACTTTATCAGAACAATTACGGGGTAATCTAATACCTTTTTTATCAGAAAAAAATTTCTGTTAGCATAATTAATAATATCTTTATTTGAGTGTGTTACATTAATTGTAAAAGTAAAAATCTGAAAACCAACTAGAAAAAGATAAGTAAAGCAACCACCATATCTTCAAAGCTAATTTTATTGAATCTAAAGATAAAGTAACTACTGATTACAGGATCAGATTAAATGAGTGTTTATATTTATGTTAAATTAGTTAAAAATTTAGTAATTTAAAAGTCAACTCATTTATTGAAGCATAAATCTAAATGTGTAGCAGACATGCATAGGTACATGCAAAGACATAAAGACGCAAGCCACTAAAATAAAATAATAGTTGATAACTTACCTCTAAATCAGATATAGAAGAAAAAGCAGCTGATGTAGTTTTATCTTCTTCCTTTTCATCTTCTTTCTTTATTTCTAAATCCTCATTCTGTTCAGTATTTTCTTCTTCAGCTTCTGGTTCGACATGCTCTTTAATGATTCTAGTAATTAAATTTTTCTTCCCACAAACTTCAAGATATTCCAAAAAATTTGGATCTTCTAAATGCTAAAAAAATAGCAAAATATGCCATAAGTAGGTTCATAAAAGAATTCAATTAGTTCATTAAATCACATGAATCAATGTAATTGATAAATACGTTTCTAGAGAATTATAATATTTTACACAGTGAAGGGAAATTATGAAAAAAGATGATAAGAATCAAATAGGATACTAACAATAAGATAAACAAAACACATTTCAAATAATAGTAATTAATGAATAATTCAGAGTAGTCCTCCAATGAAAGGCTAAGATCACAACAAACATAAAAGTATACCCTAACCCACACTCTTTATTGAATTCACTTAAACCTCTTGAGCCCTTATTAAAGGGATGTAAGAGTTTATTTGTAATTGAAACCTTGACCATAAAAGCACCTGTTGCATCAGAAGAAAATTTTTCAACTGGCCCAATTTCGAAAAAGGATTCTCACTTTGGTAGTAATATTTCTTACATTATAAGATTCTAAGCTTAAACTCAATAAAGCACTTTCTGGCTCTGGTAGAAAATCCATTAGGAACAATTTTTACTGGACTGTCAGTATGAGCCCTATCATATATGATCATGTCCTTCCTTTCTAATTGTTAATGAAACCGAAATTTTACTTTTTATTAAAAATAAATAATTATTCATTTTTCAACTGTTGTTTTTTCAGGTGACTCAATAAAGTTAATTCTCTCAGCATATTAATTTATTATTATAAGATCTAAAAATAAATGGTAATAGAAAAATATAACAAGTTAACAGGTGGAATAAAATGGATTAGGTTGTAAATAGTATGAGAATCTGCATCATATTCGTCCAATCAATAAGTACTTGCAGACATAAGGTATGATAGGATCAATCAGTTCATAACTGAAGGAAATTGTCAGCAGTGTGCAATGGAATCCTGCAAAAAGGATGATTTAGGTTTGTGCAAGCTTTGTTTTGCAGAGTTTCATAGAAAATAATTGAATTTTGTAATTATTTTGATTTTAATAATTCTATAATATAAACCATTTTTTTAATGATTTAAGTTAAAAATAAATATATATTATGTTCAAAGGGTGTTAATAATACAAAATACCAATATTTGAAATTTTTTTTAACACTCAAGAAATCACTTGGGGAATGGGTGAACATGGACAATTATGACCAAACAACAAATCTAACAGCAAATCTAATTATTTTATTAAATCAATTTTCCTCTATTTTAGCAGCATATCTATTAACAAAGAAAATTATATTAAATCTCATTTTTTTTTTTTTCAATTTTGCACCTCAACTAATATAATTGGTAATGAAGTCTGTTAATGATAATTAAATTCTAAATTAATAAACAGATTTTTAGACCATATTTTTAAAAGAAAACAATAATCACCTTCAAAGCATAGAATGAACTTTTTATTAACAACACAGATTCAACATAAAGATCACTCATTTAAGTTATGTTAATTAACCACTAAAATACCTTTTTTAAAGATTCAATAATTTCTGGTTTGATATTCTTTTTCTTTTTCTTGGTTGAAATTTCATTTAAAATATTGTTAATACTATCCAACTGTTTCCCATGAATTTTTTTATATGCAGTGCTATCAGGTGCATATTTACTCCAAGCTTTAGGTTTATTACTGTCACCTAAAAATTAAAAAAAAAAAAATTATTTTGTTGGATATAAATTCAATATAGATAAAACGCTACCTACTTTATTGCTTATCAATCTTTATTCAATCATCAATCATTAATAAATTACTCAACCAATCATTGTTTTGTTATCATTACAGTCACTAAAGAGAGGATAAGATAGACATCCTTCTTCACCTCACATCAAAGCTTATCCTTATGATTAGAGACCGGGTTTTAGCGACTGCATCTTTTGTTCCCTAGCTTCAAATTTCATTAAACTTCGATAGGAACTTGATTCATGGAAAACATTCAAATAACAATAATTTTATTTTGCAAAAGTTGCACGCTTTGGGATTTTTACAAAAATATAAAATCATTTAATACAATTAGATTTCTCATAGCTCTTCAATTATGGACAAAATTTTAGGTTTTTAATTGGAGTAGTTTAATTTCTTATGTATGTTGGCATAAATGTAGAGAAAATTTGGTGAGATTAATTTGATTCAAACAAGGTTAAGTAAGCTTTCCATGCAATAATATTATAAATAAAACAATAAAGTTGTTGATAATTGCAAGATTTGGGTGTTTTATACATAATTTGAGTTTTTACTGCACAATCTTGCATATTTTGGGTTTTTTACTGCACAAAAATCCAGCTCTTTTTATGATTATTAGAATCTCATGATACAGTCTCATATTGTTACCTTATAAATGAAACTCAACGCCAATAAAGTAAAAAAAATCATTATTCATTTAACCAATACAGATACAGACCTAATCCAGCACATGTCTCAACCTGAATTCTGTTAGTTCCAATAAAACTTTTATCTAATGCTTTGATAGCATTGTCAGCTTCATCTCCGGTTTCATAGCCAATAAATGCAAAGTTCCTAAATTTTCCATTAGGGGTATATTTTAGCTGAACATCTGTAATTCTTCCAAATTCACTGAATTTTTCTTTTAATTTATCTGCGGATACCTGAAAATTAATTTTGGAAATTTCATGAGTACATACAAAACTATAATACATCGAATAAGAATATTAAATATTAAAAACATCCAACATAAATAAAAGGTCATATTTATATTGTATTGTTAAAAACATAACTGTAAAATAAATGTTAAAATGTTTTCTGTATTCCTAAACATTTCCATATTAAAAATAATCAGAGTATTAATACAAAAAAAAAGATAAAGAAATATATGAATTAGATCTATAATAATAATATGAATTAGATCTATAATATAAGTATATTATGCTTAAAATAATTATTCCCTGGGATGTATGCATACTAATACCTCCCGAACAGTGGCATTATTCCACATGTGCATATGAGCACATAAACCTTCTAGCTTTATACAAGAAAAATACAATTACTTCATAAAAGTAAAAAGAAATAAAGTCCATTGTAGATGAACAAAAACTTAGCATTCTCGTGCCTGCTGCCTGTTCGAATACAGTCTAGGCGGATTGATTTTTATTTTGTGAAGGACTAATAAAACAGCTCTTGGCCTTCCCACTCAGGATAGCATAAGTCGGTAACTTGCAAGATAAGCCATAAGTTAGAGAACGCAAGGATGTTAAACTAAAAATAAAAAATAGAAAATATTTATTTGAGATCAAGTAAATCAACAGAAACAAATCATCTTCATTCTACCATATGCAACAGCCCGCTGCTATTGCAATGTTACTCCTAATTTGTGTAAAAAGCTGAAGAGGGAGCAATTTCTTATCAACTTCTTTTGAGCCACGCTTATACTATGCTCAGATTTTCCTCTAGGATATAAGAATAGCTCTATCAATTTAAGGCCCAGTAGCACACTACTACAACTATGTTGAATTATGTTCTGTGAATTACTGTAGCATTTATGAGTTAATTATACAGTAAAATACAATTTTATACCTTTAATAGATGGGTTTATTAATATTTTTTTTTTTTATGTAATGTATGTTTAAATTCCCTGATTTTAAAAAAGACATTAAGAATTCTTATTTAATGTATCAAAACAATTAATATATTGGTAAATGTTATGCGCTTTTTTCTTTAATTAACTGTTTGTAATTGTTAAATTTAAATCAGGATTAATAACCTCCCAACAGATCAATTTATTTCTATTGAATTTTTTAAATAAAGATCTATCTTTCATAATTCAGACAAGGAAAAAAATTTAATTTCATTCAAATTGATCCACTACATTAAACAAGATTAACGGCTTCTAGTAGTTTGGGAATTGTATGCTTTACAATAACTTAACGGGAGAAGTAAAATTAAGAAAACTGAATGTATCTCTCTTATATTCTTGTGACAGGTATTTATTGTATTTTTGTGATTGGATGACTATTAAGATTAAAAGAAGTGTTCATCTTTCACCATCATAATTTTTTTTATGTGAATCCCCATAGCCACTACCCAGGAATCGCCACTACTCCCACTATAAGGTCATAATAATTTCTTCAATACAAGAGATAACATGTTAAAAGCACACTTATTTTAACCGTACAGATAATTTCTAGCCTCTCATATAGAAATGCTAGAAAAAATTGATAATAAGCCAAAAACAAATGAGTTTTTTCTCAATGGAAAAAATAATTGGGGACACAAAAAGAAGATGGATTCAGGAGCTGCATAGTAGAGTAAATGTTTCTGGCATTACTGGAGTGACTGTTAATTCCTGACTAAGCCATTTGCCAGAAGAAAATTGCAGAGCAATATGAAATAAATTAGGACAAACAAAATTTCCCTCCATACTAAAGAAAAGTAAATGTTAACTTCTATTAAAAATCTAAGTAGTATTTGAAAATAATACATCTAACACATAAAAGCTCTCATTGTATTGAGAATATACTATCTATTTCAAATATGAGAATCTAATATCTATTTCAAAACATGATAAATGATAGAATATGGACACATGCTTTTAACATATTTTGTCATGAGAATGAATTTATATTTATGATTGGTATATCAACAAATTTATTTAATCAAAACTCACATTTGTAGGCAAATTCTTTATGATAATTCTTGACATGATGTCCCGTAAATTCTAAAAGCATAATATGGTTCTTAAAGGTTATCCACAACTTTTTCCTACTTAAAGCTAATAAAAAAAATTTACTGATACAAATATATCAGTTATAAGGTGACATTCACTGACATAAAGAACACACGTGAGTTTCTATTAACCTAATTGAAACCTTCTGCCTAAACCAATGTTGCCCAAAGAGACTTTGTTTACGTTTCTAGTTTTAAAAAATATACTAAAATTTAAATAAATTGATTTATTATATTCTAACTTTCAAGTAAACCATATTTAATTAAATAAATAAAAAGTTGAATAAAACTATTAAAATAAATAAGGGCATTTGGTACTTCTTTCTTTTCAAATAAGAAGTATGGTTCGTTATTTTTGAGCTAATCACTCACGAGCCATGATCAGAAGTAAAAAAAATTTTATCTACCTATTTTCTAGTATCAGTGAGAATTTTAGCTGTCAGTGATGGCCAAATATTTGGGCATTGACAAGCTTCAAACTGCTTTTAAAATTATTAAGCAGAATGGTGGAATCAAAAACTCACTTTATAAAATGTTCAGGTATGTTTTGGAGAACTGAAGTTAGATCATATTGGTATACATATAGATAAGGTTTTGTTGTTAGATTAATACAGTTTTATAAATTTAAGTCTCAATTCTTATATTTTTAAACACTTGTTTCGATATTTTATATGGTTCATATTTTGTTTTAGACAAGATGATCTTAAATTGGGAACTCTAGTTGGTGAAGATAAATTTGGCAACAAATATTATGAAAACAATATGTATTTTTATGGTATGTCATTGATGATTCTGGATTTAATTAGATACTTGTTCATAAAGCAAACTCCAGCGGCATGAGTTTTAAAACTTGTACGGAATGCTACAATTTAGTATAGGCCCTTCTTTCACTCAAAAGGATGAATTGAGATATTGTTTATCCCTTTTTAGCAAGCGGAACTATACAACTAGTTAATTTAAGCAGTAATATTAAAAACCTAAATAGAAATTTTTTATTTCCTGCTGTTGGAGTTTGTTTTGTATACTTATGCTCTTAATTAATTGTCTTACCCAATTATAGTTATTTGCATCTACCTCTATTAATACCTCATCAGTTCTTTTTTTATGTTGTTTAAACTCCATTTATAAATGGTAGCTGGAGTTTGTTATTTTTACTTTTTCTTCAGTGTTTAAAGTTGTATCTGATTACATTTGTAATCTCTAAGGCGTTTGGGTGAAAGAAAAAGAAGAAGTTTAACAGCTGTGAAATAAATTAAATCTACCTGGCGAAAACAGGAGATGTTACATTTTTTAGAAAATTGGTTTATTGGTCAGTAAAAATAGAGAAAGGTAAACACTACGTTCCTATGAGGTCAAGCGCACCAAAAAATATTCTATGCCTGTCAAAAATGGACTTGAAAAGTAGCCAAAAGGGGAATAAAATGCCCTTATGTGTGTGTATAAGGGGAAAGCATACGATCTCCACAAATTAACAAACTCAAAAGTTAAGACTTCAAAATATATAACAATGATTGTCTAATACTCGCTTATTTAAAAACTAAAAGAGAATTTTTAAATAGTTATCAAAGTTTGAATTTATTTTTCTCTCATTTGAGTTTTTTGGAAATCTGCTTTTCCCTCATGGTTTCAAATATAACATGTGGCCAGAATAAGGCTTGTCTTATTTTATTGTTTTTTTTATTATGTATCTTAAAACAGCTATTTTACATTGATTAAACTTTCCATTTCTAAAACTTTATGGGTTTTTAAAAATTCCAAAGATGAGCCTTATTTGGTATAATAAAATGGATTTAGTGAATGACACAATTTCTTCCTTATTAAAATACAGTAGTTTATTCATATTGTATTTTAATAAGGAAGAAATTGTGTCATTCACTAAATCCATTTTAATTCCATAAGACTCTTCCAGTTAAAGGATTATTAAATTTGGTATAATATTTTTATATCAAAATTTGAAATATCAACTAATATAATATATTATAATACTAAATTTGATTCATAATACTGTAGGAATAGAAGAATTAAATTAATTTATTTTCAGGTAGAAACAGGTGGGTGGAGTATGCAGACTACTATTTCTTAGATTATGATGGTAGCCAAGTACCTGCTGAATGGTTTGGTTGGCTTCATTATAAGACAGATCTACCTCCTCATCTTGTAAGAATAATTCATTTAGCTTGTTTAAAATTTACAATAATTTATCTACAGTCCATAAGGTGTACTGACTAGGATCAGTCATATTATAGATATTATTAAGCTCTGTAGGATAGAAAAAAATCTGTCTGAAAGGAATTAGTGACTAACTTAGTATTTTAGTCTCGAGTTTAAAAAGAGGAGCACCGAACTTTGTCAAAAGAATTTAGTTGCATATAGTTTCTGTTCTTATCTCATCAGCATGCAACTTGAATTTTGTAGTCAGTTGCTCTGTAAGTTGATGGAAGCAATATTGTTAACACTTAAGGCTTTCTCAACAATTTTAAGAATTTCAAACTTCTTTGTTGTTAAATCTAAACTAAGATATGCTAAAAAAGATGGGAAGGAATTCTGTATTTCTTATTTTAGCTACTTTAAAAAATTGAATGAGTACACATAAGTATGTTGTATAATCTGATGAAATTGAAACTAAACCAATTATATATTAACAAAATTTAGGCCTAATCGAATGAGGTATTTTCAAAATATAGGTGTGGCATGGAAAATAAATGTATGCCTGCATAGGCGGAAATAATCAGCAAAATGGATATAATTGATATGGTACCAACCTGCAGTCTCTCAAAAGTTCATCATAATTGGACTAACAGTTTATTTAATTTACGATGGACTTATAAGCTTCTCTTAATTTTTGGGAACAGAAAAGAATCACATGGGGCTATTTCTTACAAATATGGAGGCCTGAACACCATTACATTATCTTTTTGTTTAAAAATTTGCTATGAAGTGCTAGAAGGTGTATTATAATAGTGCAAAACACATGAATTATTATGTCACAAATATGGTGGTATTCTTTTGGATTGTTTCATACAAAGCATTGAACTGGTAAGTGATACTTCTTATTGGTCATATGACCCTGTTTAAAAAAATACTCGTGGTGCACTAAGCTGTTAAAATTAAAGAACATAGTTAGTATAAGTATGAACATACTACAGTATTTTTTTTTGCTATCCAGAATGCCAAAACTTCACTTGCTGATTTCTAAAATTATGGCTTTCAGGCAGACACTCTTTTTCTAGCTACCCCCTCTGATTATGTTTCCTAATCATTGCTTTCTCTTTGTTCTTGTTTTATCGGTTGTGGTGCTAGTCATCCTTGGCACTTGTCATCTTCACAACTTTCTTGGAAATGTTTATACCACCAGTAATCCCTTGTTTTAGTTATAAAGGACTTTAATTTTATTCTTAAGAATAGGAATTATTTATTTTGTATTGCATCTTGTACTAAAGAAGTAAATTTCCTGCCTATATACCCTCAAGATTTTTTGTTGTCAATCAGTAAACAGAGTCATTCATAAATATTTCTCATTGTCTATCCTGTAATTTAGTAAATAAATAGTATAAATATTAATCCATCATTCATCTATAAAATACATATAATTATTTTTTTTTTTTTTTGTTTTTGCAGGATCCCTCAAGGCCAAAATATCCATGGATGGCTGAACACACAGAAAACCTGACAGGAACTCCTAAGCAATATGTACCATATTCCACTACTAGGCCAAAAATAGAAGCTTGGTCGCCCCCTAAGAAAACATAAATCTGTTTTTTATCTTGAAGGAAAACCTAGTATTTTCTTATAATTGATTATCATGAATTGTAAACTAAAAATATACTTTAGTTTCATAATTTACTTTACTAGAATATTTAATAAATTGTTTTTAGGCTAATAAATTGTTGAATATTATAAATTCTATGCCGCATTTTAACATTATAACTTAGTCATTAATCAAGTTAACCATGGAAGGAGTGAAATTAAAGATTTTGATTTCCCTAATAATCTTCCATACCCAGCACCATCTAATAATGTCATTTCCCTGTTAAAGAGATCCCTTCAAAAAGTAGGGTTGCTATCTTGCCAATTCTGTATATAATTTTTTCAAAAACAGAAATACTTATATAATGTTTTCACATATTACTGCCCATTTATCTAGTCCTTTGAGGAATACATCTGTATTTAAGTAATTAATGACATTATTTAGGTCTATTTATTGTGTTAATGTGAAGTAATTAAAGGCAAGAGTTAACAGCAATCCATCTATATGTCTGCTTTATGTCTATTGGATCCCTATCTAATAAACTATACCCTATTTGGTTCAGGTATATTTCAATCTCCTAGTGCAGTGGTTGTTTTTTTAGAAAAATAGATGGTGTTAATAATTTATTTTAATTTTATTAATAAATAACTTATCGATTAATTAATGTATTGCCATATGGTACAAGAACCCAAGAAGAGAAAAAAAGGCAGTTATTTCACCCCAATTTTTTATTTCTTTAATAAAAATTATGTATAATTACTAGTCAAAATTGATGAGTCTGCCAAGTATAGGTTGGGGGAATAAAAAAATGGTGGCTGTTTCAAAACATTAAAAAAAAAAATTAATTTTTCATTCTATATCTTGGAAACTACCAACAACACTAGAAAACCTAAGAGAACATCAATTAAAGTAGAATAAATTTGCTAAAATATGAGCCCTAACATTGCTATCATTATACGTTATTCTAATAGAAACCTACTATTCCTATGAAGATAAAATTCATAAACTAGTACATCAAATGTTTCTCAAGATATAGATTTCTCAAAATAAATTCACTAACTACTAATCTTTCAGTACATTTTTATGAGCTTTTAAAAAGTTATATCTTGAGAACCTGAAACTGAACATAAATAAGCTCTATTAGGGCTAATACTTCAGCAAATTTACTCTATTTTAAATAATGTTCAATTTTGACATGTAATTATACATGATTTTCATTAATTTAATTAAAAATAGGGATGAAATAACATCATTTTTTTTCTTCCTGGCTCTTCTACTAACAAGAAAGGAAGTTGTTACTGCTTGCCATTTTTCAATTTCAGGCACTTTTTAAATATTGCTTGATTTAACTATCTTAAAGTTTCCTCTTCCCGTTTTAAGCTAATATTTCAAAAGTGATATAGGACTGGGGGTCTTAGCAGGGCGGGTCCAGCAGAGAAGGATTGGCTTTTTTGTGTTATGATCTCTTGTGAGATTGTGACATGTCAAATTCTTTATTTGGCAATGCTGCCCTTATAAATCGGGTTTTTAAAACACAGAGCATACTTCTCAATTTATGAGTACAAACACTGCCATGTATAACAAAGATACAAACAAATTATTTTTATACTTTTTCTTTTTTCAAACTGTGTTTTATTACATCACACCACATCTGCTAAAATGTATTTGACTTTTGTTAGAGCTGTACCAGCCATGCATAATTAATAGCAGATGTCATCAAATGAGACTTTCACATTCTTCATAAAAACTCACAATGTCCAATTGAAATTAGACGTACAAGAACTGACCAGATAAAATGCCTAGGAATAGTTCTCTATAGGTGCTTTTAGTTTAAATAGATCTCTTTGGTTGAAGATTCACCTTCTAATGCTGAAGAAGTTATAATCGATAATATGTGTTAATTAAGTGATTCAGTAAAGTATTATAAGTTTAAATTCTTGTAATAATTTTATATCTCGGTGCAGCGCTTTGCAACTATACACCAACATGAAAGTATAACTAACTACTTTTCAGGAGACATTAGTTTTGGTGGTATTGAGTTGCAATCAGCATTACTCCTTTTCAAGGTTAGTTATTACTCATTGAGGATAGTCTGCAAGGCAGACATATTGGTAGCAATGGTTCTCCATTTTTTCACTCGACTGCCTTAGGTCTGTTTCAATATTTTCTAACCATCACATTCTAGGACCTCCTAGTTTTCTATACATCATTTTTCTTGGCAAATAAGTCCTTCATATAACCAATCTATTTTAACTGTCCCTTTTATATCCTGACTACTGCTCGTTTTTAATAATCTCAACTTTCTTCCAGTGCAGACTGGTTTGTATATTTTTTCCGAGTACTTTTTGTTCCCAGGTGTAAAGGTACCTCTCTATACCCTGTTTCAGGATTTTCTCGCCGCAGTAAGTGATTGATTTATATAATGATTACCTTAGCTCTCCGAGAAAGGTCTTTAAAGCTTAATACCTTGAGAACTCCAAAGTAGCAACTACTTCCTACCGCTATTCTTGCCTAAATTTCTTCGAAAAGACTTTTTTTCTCATTGATGAATGTTCCAATCTATTGGAAGGCCTAGCAAAGTGAAAAATTATGTCTATTGATATTTACAGAATTAGGCCTCAGTTATGAGTTCCATCTTCCTCTCATTGATCTGGAGTCCTCTTTTATTTGTCTCACATTTGAACTCTTATAACAACTCGCAAAGTGTAGGCAGTGCCCTTATGACCAGTTGGACACCATCTGCCTGTATATCTATTCTTACCGTATATACTTGTATATTATTGTAGATAGTAACACCAAGATTAGTCCTTATTCCAGGTTACTGTGTCTCTCAGAGAGAGTTCATATTCTCTCTTTGGTGCTCACATCTCTGGCACTATGATATCTTACTAGTTACATCCCTTTTGTTAATGAAATTATGGTAAGTTTGCCTCATCCTCTTTTTCAATTAGTTCAGTCCAGCATTGTATCTTTTCTCCAACGATCTGATATTCTCCTCATAAACTAACAAGTCCTTTGGTTGCATTGGAAACCAAAAACAACTTCTGCAAATGATTTCACTGCTACCTTCGTTTTTCTATCTTCACTGACACATGTTCCAATACCGACATTTGAGAGTTTCCTTGTAATATCAATGACATATGGGTATTTAACATCTTCATTCCTAAGTCTGCTGATATTGTATGAAATGATGCTTTCTCATCAAAATATCAAACAAGTTAAATGGATTAAAAAAGAAAACTGTAGGAAAGTTCCAGCAAAATAGAGTTGTTTTAGCTTCAGCTGAAACACACTTCTCAGCTATTGTGCAGAAGGTGTCCAATTTCATGTACAAGCTTTGGGGCCCAAAATTAGGTGTATAGGAGCATCTTCAAAGTGACTAAAGGTTTCTAAAAATTAAGCTCATACAAGGAAAATAATAATGAATTACAAAAATGTTAAGGAAATAATATTAGACTGCTCATAAGCATCTAATTCTGTACAACATAAATGAAACAACTTTTAAAAAATTGTGAATTTTATGAAATTTCAACATAAGGTTCCCCTGAACTGAAACCAAACCGTTCCACAAACCAAAAAAGCTGTTTGGCGACAATATAAATTACAGCTGAACTGCAGATAACTAAGGACTACATAGGACTGTATCACAAGAGATGGTGCAGGTTTATCAGGAGGGTTGCTAGTGACCTTATAATTCTAGAAGATACAATTATGTAAAGATTGGGGAAAGAAGGCTCAGCTGAGCTTCAGGAGAACATTTTGGTGAAGACTGGGAATGAACCCATCTGCAGGGCATAGATACTTACACCATTGAAGAATGCAACTGAGATTGAAACTATGAAGGATAGAGTTTCTAAGGTGCAAGCACCCTTCTTTAGGGTACATCCAAGACTACACTGGTTTTTTTTTATTTAGGCACTAGGCATGCATGTCAACCTTTTTACTTTTGTTAGTAAATACTTTCGATCTTGCAATTTAATTTAATTCTAGGAGACTTTAGTTTGAAAAAAAAATTAAATATAGTTATATCGATAAAGTAGCTGAAATAGGAAAACCGTGTTTCTTCTTTACAAAATAAATCTTTCTCCAACAGACATCGACGATGTTCCTCTTTGAATAATCTTTAATCCGCTTATCCCATGTAGGAGGATTAAGTTGCATTTTGAATATCAAGTCTTCGATACCCACAGCAACAAAAACTGAAAAATATTGAAACACACACGAAAATGAACGTTCTGAGCAGTAGATTGTCTGAAACCAAAGTGAACAAATCATTCCAGTAAATATCTGGGTCAGACCAGTATCGTTTAGCAACAAAGGGTTATAAGGACTGTTTGACTCAGAATACCAGTGTGCATCTTGGAAATGCCCTTACACAGGCTATGCTTGCGTATGATATATATATGGTATGTTATCATTAACCAACTACAACCGTCAAGATATGAAATGTTAAAAAAAAAAAAAAAATCGGGCTGTTATCTTTTAGCTAGTTATAATACGAAAAATTGAACATAGTATTGAAAATATTTTTCGCCTGAATGTAATGAGTACCATGTATCTTAAGCTTATAATATTTATTATCAAACGTAATGGGATGAGAAATACAATATATTGAGCTCTTACAATAAGAAAATAACACTCAATTAACGGTAAAAAATAAAACAATATCTGTAACTGAAAAAGAACGAACTTATTATGGCTACTATTAAAAAATAAAACTCTTCGAGACCATTATAAACTGCTTTTAGTTCATAAAAGATATTTATTTAACAAGTTTTTAAATCGTTTATTGGCTGGTTGTAAAATCTTCGTTACTAGTGTTTTCGTACTGCCTTTACTACGTAATTTTACCGGTATTACAAAGAGGTATGCGTACCTTAGCAAGAAACCTGTTCTTGGATGTTCATTGAGTTCAATCATATGTCTAGCAATATGTCAACAATCTTGTTTCTGTAGTTCAGTGTTATTTAAACCACTGGATTTTGTGTGAATTTATGATGTAATTACGATTTAAAATGAGTTTGAGGCAAAGCCATCACAAAAAAGTATTCTTAAGGTTTGTATTTACTTGTTGTCTCGTTAAGAAAATTTATGTTTTCGAAGTATTTATTTTCTTAGTTGTCACTTACGAGTTATTATACCTCTCAAATTTATTTTCTTTTAATAATTTATTTTTTAATTTATATCTGTTTACAAACGAATCTCTTCTTAATTCATTATTAATCTGTTAGCTAATATATTAATGAAGATATTCATTGATCTATTGATTTACACTTTGTGTTTTTACTTACACAGTTTTAACTTATTTTTTATGATTGTTTAGGTTATTTGAATTTCAAATGTATAATCGAGTTCTTTGTTCAATAAATGGTTAATCATGACGTTTTCAGCTCTGATATGTATTTATATATTTCTTTTCGAAAATTAATTTATTATTTCTGAATGTATTAGTGCTTTGAAGTGTTTAATGTATGAGCTATTTGTTCAAGTCATTAGTTAGTAGAAAACCATAAGAAATTTTGATATTTTCAGTCTAATAAGTGTAGGTAGGTTTAAGAGTTCAATGGAATTATTTTTCTTTCATAAAAACACAGTTCATTCAAACTTTGTGGCATTTCAACTGTCTTATCATGTGTCATCAGTTCTTAAATAAAGATTGTTTCAATGGAAGAATATGATATTTTTATTCATCTTTTCCGAATGATGTCACCTGCCTCTCAATTGAGAAACTTTTAGAATTCATTTTTAGTAATTTATAATCATGTAGATATTGTTCTCTATCGTTCCTTTATTCTGTTTAATAAAGAATTAATATCTATATCAAGAGATATCTTATTATATTTTCTTTTAACAGATTAACTTAATGCTTAACATATTAGTCTATATAACTTTTCTTTAAAAACATTTTTTTTTAATTGATACATCAGTAATTAATGATTTACAGACAAGACATGATGCCTTTATTTATCAATATCAATCTGAATTCTAGATGTTTTTCTCTTTTATATTTTATTGTAATAAGTTTAAGTATTTATTAATGTCAATTGCATTCAATGGGACCGTTCAGAGCAATTGTCAAATCCTTTTTTAGGATAAATACCATGCAGCTTGTTAAGGAGAAAATAGCAGTGAGGGTCTGACTCATATACTCAGTCAGCCCTGAATGATTTTTCATTTAAAACCTATAAATATTTTTTATAAAAATATTAGTTGCATTTTTCTCAGAAATAGAAATAATTACAGATTTAAAACTTTTATTTTATTTGAACTTAATAGACCTAAGTAAATTCCATTTGAATGAATAGAAATTAATTTCTTATGAAATAATAAAAGGAAAGTAAGCACATTTCTAGTAACTTTACAAACAATACAAGAGGTTCCCTCTTTTAGGAAAATTACAACTTCTCAATTAATTTTCATAAAAGAGAGGACCTTTATTGCATTTTTCGCAAAGTTAATGGAAATGTACATTGCACCACTTCGAAGTAAGCCATCAATATTTGAACTTGAATCCCTGCCATTGTGCTATAAACGAATCGATGAATTTTGATTGTTATTTATTTTTGATACATGAACAAGAATGTTTGAGAAAGCCTTAGGTATAAGGGAAGCTTCCACTATTTATATTAGTTCTGAAGTAGAAGTGTTATAGATATACTATAGTTTATCTGTATAATATTTTTATATAATGGTTTTCATTTCCATATAAATATTATATTTTATTTAATGGAAACAAATATAATTGTTATTTTAACTATGCAATTTTTCTTTATTTTATGATGAAAATACCGTAGATTTTCTTTGATAAAGATTTCTTTACATTGATCTTGTACGATGAATGAACTATGTTATTCCCATTAACATTTTCAAATGAATTGATGTTTTGATTATGCATGATCCCTTGACTATTTTTCTCCTCTCAAAAATAATTTCTATTGGACATTAATAGAACTATTTAAGACAGTATTAGTATATTTAAGTAGCTAAATGTATGAATATTATTTCTTTATCATAGAAAAAAATAACCCTCCCTGCTTCAAAAAATGCATCTTTTTTTATCTTATGTCAATATTATTTATAGTTTTCATGTATAAACCTCAATTGTTTCCCTTTTTGATTACATGTGTCTTACATTATTATACTATCTTAATCGTGAATGTTTAGTAAATGTATTAATTTTAATACTTTTTATTTCTAAAGTGTTTCAGGTCAGGGTTATGTAATACTGTATCCTCATGGATACAGTTGACTTAGAAGAAATGGGACTTATTGATGGTTCTAGTACTTTTATTTCTGATATTACCGATTCTCAACCAATTTTATATAGTCCAGATGGGACCATTGTTAATTCAGGTAATTTGTTCAATATTTCAAACTATGGCCTTTGGTCTAATAAACTTATTTTTTCTTTAATTTGTCTGTTCTTCTATCATCAAATCCAAAAAAAACTTTTAAGAGGAAGACGGTTTGGGTGCAGTAGAAAAAAAAAACAAACTCAAATAGTAATTAACTATTTAATATGAGCCAGCGTTCTCTCCACATTGCAGGGCTTACTGAATTAGTGATGGTAAACATAAAAATAATACTTCCACTCAGTAAGCCCTGATGAAGCTCTGCAACGTGGCTGAAACTTGGCTCACATAAAGTAGTTTATTTCTATGTGAGTTTTTTTTTTTTTTACCACACCTAGACCATATTCCTTTTATATATTACACATGGCTAATCAACAATCTTCAAAAAAAAAATTTGAATAAATGAGTTATTGACGAATTTTGAAGTAGGGGATTTTTAGTACTAGTAACTTTTGGTGTATAGATATTAATAAAATATTATAAACCCTAACATTCTTTTTGTCTTTACTGTTAAAAAAAAGGATTTATTTTTGTTTCATTATTATAATTTATTTATTTATCTTTTTCAGAATACATTTCCAATAATGGGAATCGGGTGACATATGTGACTATCCCCAATGTCGTGCAGATTGTTCAAGATGCTAATTCGTCACATATTGGTTATTTGATAAACAATAATCAGGTTAGATAAAAATTTTGTTTTTATTTAGTTAACTCTTTATTTATTTTAAGCTTTTGAGTTACAAAAACTCTTATTTTCAATGTTGTAAACTTGAGGCCTGTTAATTAGTAATAATCACAATTTTCTAACTAAAAAATATGATGGCTTAGCATGTTAGGATGAGGGTCTCAGAATACCTGATTCAGAAAGTTGTGGGTTTGATTCTTACCTGAGTGAGTCAATATTTTACTTGTGGTGACCCCGAGAAATGAATCAATATTTTACTCATGGTGACCCCGAGAAATGAATTCTGACATTCCTGTCATAACAGTCCTTGGGACTGTATAGGACAATATAAGTCTTGAACCAAAAATAAAAACAAAACAAATTAATTAGAATTTTATTAAATTCATTTAAGAAATATATCTTGCTTCATATTTGACCAAAAAAAAAAAGATTTCTTCATTTTGTATTTGATTTATTTCATAGATGAAATAAAATGAAAATCAATCTTTATTCTTGGACAGTTGGTCCCCTAAGAATAACAATTATGAACAGAATTATGAAGCTTTTGTTTGGCTACATTAAATTACACTACAAGTTTACAGAAGTTTGATAGTCTAGGAGATGGATATATAAGGTGGTGTTTGAATGAGGTTAAGGAGGAAACTTTACGGATGGATATAGGTAAGAAATTCCAAAATGAGGTAGTTCAGCCAGCAAAAGATTTTTCAGGGATATAGAGATCGGTAGGGTGTGATCTTATGTTTAATAGATGATTGGATAAACGTAGGGTAAGGAGATGAATGATGTAGGAAGGTTTTTTGGTTATTAGAATTTGATATATAAATGTGCTAAGGAGGTATTTTCTCACTGTCAGATTGTATCGTAGTCTGGTGTTTGTGATCACTCTACTAGCGTTGGGATATTACGAAGATAGACCTCTGTAAAGAAAGTAGTTCTAGTTTTTGGTAATTTCTTTGGAATAGGTCAAATTTAAAATAAAATCAAAACTTTTTTTTGTCAGATGTGCCACTATTTAAGCTAATCAACTGTATGTTTTGTTTTAGTACAAAACTATACATTTTTTTTTGCTAATATGAAAACCATATATGTGTATGTATATTATGAATATTTTTGTTCATTATCAATATTTGATTCATAATTAGTATTTCTGTTGATTTTAATAAATATAAGTATATCCAATGTTTTTACTTATTATACAATATAAATATTGTATTTTTCAGCTTCGCCTTAACAGACCTATTATTTTAAATGAAGAAAATTTCACTGATTCAGCAGAATACACGACTGATGATGAAAACTCAGTGGAATTTTTGAAAAATGATATTACTGATTGTTGGAGCACACCAAATGACTATCCTACTCTTCCTGTGTAAGCATTATTATTCTTTAAGAATAAACTATTTAAAAAAAAAAAA
>NW_027110474.1:1502353-1512302 GCF_000696795.3 Halyomorpha halys
TGTACCTAGTTGATATTAACAGGTTCAGTATTGATTGATCCCCCGCACATTTGGCTGTTTTATGAAATGCTCACTGTCCTAACCAATGTACTTAAAAACTAATTGTTTTTAGTGTCAGCAAAAGTGTCACTTTAAAATGGGTGTTGGCTACTTAATAGCATTAAAGCAGAAGATCAGATATTGATTATAAAAATACTGTAATTTATAATATTCATAAGTAGTTAATAAGAATACTAATATTTTCTTGTAGTTAATCCTTCAAAAACTGAATCCTGTTTGAGCTATGTGAATGACAGTTTATATGCTGGCTGGTGTGCGTACTGAGTGGTATATTTTTGACTATATTTACGTTTTTTTTTGTTTTGTTTTTTTACATATAATTTTCTTTTAAAGACGTTGGGTTAGAATAAAATCTAAGGAGTTATGAATTTTCTTAGGAGAAATAAAAATCATCCCGGGTTGAAAAATTTCAGGTTTGATTTTTTTTTTGCCTACTTCTGATTTACTTAATTTTTTATAAATTTAAAATCATTTAATTCAGCAATGCTTGTTTCTTATTCCACACACACAAAAAACAAAAAAAATGATTAGTATGTAGCCCATAAAGAGTGTAATCAGAGAACTTAAAAATAAAAAATTACTAAAATTTTATGAAATATTTTTTATCTTGGCTTTTAAAGGTACTGTAGTAATTACCCTTGAACACGTATCTAGTATTTTTTGTCCTAGTATCTCCTAAAATGTTTCACTGAAATCAGCATTGCCACATGTGTAGGACTTCCCTTTGTGAGTAAAAAATTGGAACTTGAATGGAGTTTTATACTGTCATTCAATTTTTGTTATTGCCAAAAAAGGTAAGGAAGAAATAAAATAATAATGATGTGTAATAGCAAAATATAAAATGCTACAATATAAAAAAAAATCTTTTTTTTTTCAATTCGCTTATCTTTCCAGTTTTAAATATTTTCAAATAAAAATTATATAATAGTTTATTGAAAAGTTGCCAAACTGCAGGAGGACAATAAACATTGATTGAAAATCTACATGCTATGATATAAATAAATTATTATTTTCAAATGAATTCACTTGTATTTCCATTTGATTCAAAGATAATTAAAACAAATTATATAATATTTAATTGACAAGTTTTCAATCTTTTGCATTTAAGAATGTGTCCTTGGTGAACATTGGTACAGGCTATATTAGGGGGCCCTGAATTATAATGTACCTTGAGATAACGCTTGGGAGAAAGCTGATAAATTATTGTACATCCTTCTAACATAGAATAGGGCTATAATATGTCAGCTTGCAATGCTCAGTAATTGTTGCGGCCTTAGCTGATGAACCAGCTGACAGTCACTAAAGGTTTAATAGAATCACCCTCATTGAAACTACTCGATTTTGTGAAATATTTCTAATATCTCAAAACTTTCTGGATATTTATGGGACTAGGAGAGATTTTTTAAATAAAGGATTATATAATAAAACTCACTACATTAAATTTTTTTTAAGCCAAAGCTATCATATCTTGAAATATTGCTCCTCATTGTAAATAACTTAATGAAGCTGTTCATTTGTTTATGATGTGAAAAGTTATTTATAAAGCTAAATGATTGTTATTTTAGGCTTCACAATGGATACAATTTTGTTTTGGGTTAATAATAAATTTATCTTTTGTGACTTGATTATTCTTGTGATTTTAACATTGACTTTTGGATTCCTTAGTGTTACTGCGGGAGAAGTAAGCAAGAATAAAACTAACAATAAGGTGCTAAATGTTGCCAGTTCGTCAAAAGAAGACAAATCTGTGTGTAATGAAGATGTCGATCCACCTGATAAAACAGTTTGTACTTTTCAGATTTAATATAATAAATGTTAATTTATTTAGAATTTATTTTATAAGTAATTCCACTGATGATAGTTTTTTTTCTCTTTTTAATATAAAATTAAAACAAGTTTTATGCTTGTATTTGAAAGAAACCAGTTGTGTTTTGTTACTTTATTATCTTCTATGGTTTATTTAAATTTTTGAAAATTAAAAAGTTAAAATTGGTTGTTGTTTTAATTTTTTTTCCCATTTAGTTAGTGTATTATAAAGTTAAAACTAGTTTGTAATATATTCATTAGTATTATTTTAGTATGCTGTTTTTTGAAAGATTATTTTATTTATATTTAGTTGTATGAAGAAGTATTCACTATGTGATTTTTTTAAGTTGTGAAGAAATTATGGGGTAAAAGCTCTCACCTTTGCTCTGATGAACTATACAGAACTCTCTACTCACAAGTCAATCAATAAACTCTTCTAGGCTACTTTCATGACATATATAATGCCTACATTTTTCGTATAGATTGGAATTCTAAATTTCTGGTTTTACAATAATTTTTAATTTCAACCTCCACAGAATGTTTTTGAATTAGTATAGCTGTGTGAATTTGTTTGCATTACAAACTAATATTCTGACATTTGGTTTCATATTATGTATGTACAAATTTTTATTTTGTTTTCTCATTCTTTTACTTATATTATTTAATTTTAATTCTTTCTAGGGCCCATTGTTCTGTGAGCAGTGTGGTCTGGAGTTTGCATCTTGGAAACTTTTTAGAAAACATAAAATAAAACACCTTCACGAAAAACCATATAAATGTAATATTTGTCAAGAGTCCTTCAATTATGAAGTAAGTATTTCTTATACATTTCTTTTGATTAACTTTTATTTCCAATTTTTCTCTCTTGGTGACATATTTAGCATGAAATATATTATTCTAAATGTTTTCAGTATTATATGTTGGTTTAATCATGATAATCTATTTTAGTTAGGGGGTGGGTGTTACAGTCAGCTGTACAACTCATATCAGCTAATCGAGTAGATCAGCTGATTCAAATGTATATATAGACGAGCTGGATTCAATAAAAGTCAGTCTTGGGCAAACGTGTTTAACTATATATATATGAATATTAAAATATTATTTCAATATTGTGAGCTCAAGTTGTTTGAAAACGCTCATGGGATATTTCTGTGTAACTTAAGACACCAGAGCCCAAAGAAACAGACAGACAGATATAATTTCATTGTTTTGTGGTCAAATTGTTACAGAAGAATCATGAGATCTCAGTGAATAATTTGAACCATCGAACTTAAAAATTGAGCTGTTTACTTAAAAATTGTTACAAACTTACTAAAGAGTGTGTAAATGTGACAACCCTAAACACATTACCCTACTTTTGGCTTGGTAATAATATAGTTAGATTAGTATTGAAATTTTCAATTTTACAAAAAAGTTTTGTTCTCAACAGAGTTAGGCCAAAATTAGCTATAGTTGAAACTAACAGCTAAAATTGTCATGGATACAATATTTATTTATCAATGGTTCATTCATGAATAAGGTTCATCTCCATAGCAACTTTAGCTGTTAGTTTCAACTATAGCTAATTTTAGCCTAACTCTGGTTCTCTAGTTCCATATATATATATTTTTTTTTTTTTGTTTTGACCAGAACTGTTTTTCAATTTATTCAGTAAGATTTTAAACATTTATTATAATTTTTTTTTTTAGAACAATCTCATTCTGCATTCAGCAACCCATAATGTCGATAATCCATTCTGCCCTATTTGTAAAACAAAATTCAGTAGGATTGCTGGACTTAAGGCACATATCTTGCTTCATGAACAGGAGGAAAGTCTTTTTTGTAATGAATGTGGTGAAGAATTTACAAGTAGCGTAAGTAGTTTTCTAATTACAATTATAATGCTTTGATAGTTTTTATGTTTTATTTGTCAATAAATATTTTCAGCTGGCATTAATTTTAGTATTGAGTTAGTGATTGCTCAACACCTATCACCTATATCGGTTCTTCATGTCTTAATTTCTTATATAGTTTTACTAATCTTTGAAGGTTTGTATGTATATTTCAGAATTTGTAAAAGAGGTTTGCCTATCCCAATTTTCTAAATTTAAGAAATATCTTATTACTAATTGGTATGATTATCTTACTTCAGTAAAAGTAATAAGTTTATTTGCCACGATATATGTATTTGTTGAAATTAAGATGGTAAGAAAAAAAAAAATAATTATCTTACATTTGTTTTTTGTCTTTTCCCTTTCCATTTCCATTGGACTTTCAAGGAACTGTTTTAATTTCTGATTCAAATTGTCTAGCAATGGGGAATTGCCGTCAATATATATATAAGTATATATTTTGTAATATCCTCTTTTTAAATAAATAGTTGTTTTTTTATGTATTCATGGTATTATTTATGTTTATGAACCGAAAAACAAGCTAACCAATTTTCATCAGTCAAGTATGTAGTAAAAATAAGTCATTCAAAATAAAGAAGATTGTGGCACGCGTTCTTTGGAAGTCCATTGAATAGCTGTTTTGTCAAGAGCATTGATTTAAATTTTATAAACTTTTGTTATTTTGTATCATAATTCTATTTACAGTAAATTTAAGAAAAAATAGAAGTTGATAATAAATATTAAGGAAAAATATTCATAAAGAAAATCATATGCAAAACTCTAAACAGTTGTGGTACAATCGATGTTTACATTGAACATATAAGCATGAGAAGGAACAAAGAAAACAAGGACACTTGTTAGTTGGAATGGCGAGGAAGAGGATGTCTCGAGGAAAATGGTGGGGCTGTCTACCTTTGTCTACTGGCTAGGGTAGATTATAGAAAGAAGATCAAGAGTCAGCAGTCATCCAAGAAGAGCATATCATTGAAGGAAGAAAGAGACTCTTTGTTTGGATCGCCAGGTGAGAGGACGTCTCCTGGAAGCAGAGGTAACTGGATTCCTTTGTTGTCTGTTAGATGTAGAATCTTAGGAAAGAAGACATCAAGAACCAATTATCATCAAAGAAGATTATGTAATTGGTTAGTTTGCTCTACCTAGGATTTAATTATATTTGTAAAATTAGCTATTAATTTAGTTAAGTGTCATTGTGTTCTGATTTTCTGGAAAACCCGCTCTCAGATAAGAGTCAATAATATTATATATAATTTAAAATAAAATTCTCATATCTATTTAATAATTAACCTCTTCAAAGCTATATTTTAGATCTGAGAATAATAAAATCTAAAAATTTTCTTTTATTTATTTTAAATAGATTTTGAATATTACAAATTGTATTTTTTTTTATTTACAATGTAATCTTCTTTTCAGGTATACCTTCAAGAACATATGCGAGAGCATAAAGAACAAAAAGTTTCAGTAAATGAACCAACTACCAAGAAATTTATTAAATGCAATATATGTAGTGCAAAATTCAATACATACAGTGAGAAGAGGGAACACTTCAAAGAATTCCATAAGGTAATTCATATCAATTTGTCTTTTTTTAAAAGATTAAAAAATGAATTTACTTTTATTATATCTGTGAGTTTTTAATTCAGTTTATTCTTGATGTTTGTACTATTATGACTTGAACCATAAAAATTGGTTTGAATCTTCAAACAATACCACGTTCAGCCGAGAAAAGTACTTGAAAATTTGTTTACTTGTGAATGAAAGAGTTTTCAGTGATTCCTATAAAATTCTAATTATGCAACTTATGTGGTTTTTGACATGGCCTATTCAGTTGATGACATTTTAGTGCATAATCATTGTTTAACTGGATATTGTAAGGGATAGTCTGTGTGGCGGTCAGTAAAGGTACCAAATAGCAAAAAAAAAAAACTATTTAATGGTAACCTATGTTTCACTCCACATTTCAGGGCTAAATGAAAACAAGATAAAAAAATATAGGACGTGACAAGAAAATTAGAATACATACACAAACAGTAAAATATTATACAAAATATTTTTGTAAAAAAAAAAAAAAAAAAAGTGACAAGAAAATTAGAATACATACACAAACAGTAAAATATTATACAAAATATTTTTGTAAAAAAAAAAAAAAAAAAAGAAGGAAAGTCTTGTTACATCTTACATTGTTTGTATCTTTTTTTTATTTCCTTTAATTGTTTTTTAAATATAATATTTTACTCTTTTTCTAAATGTATTCTAATTTTGTTGATTTGATGTCAGTAAGTGACAGTATATAGTTTTGGCATTAGCTGCAATAAATTTTCCAAAATTGTTGTTTATCAGAACAATGCTAAGGGTTAACAAATTATTTATAACTCTATTAACGCAGTTATCATTTTAATTATCAAATTTTCTTAGTTATCTTTCTTATACCAGAAGCAGAAATTAAAATCCATTAAAATTTACTTTTAAATTTTAAAGATAAATGTAGGTATGTGAAAGTAGTTAAGTGGGATAGGTTTCCACTATAGATTGTTTTATTATTGTATATGTGTAGAAATGTTAATAGTCAGGTATTTTCGGAAAAAGGAGAAAATGAAATGAGTAATTTCAATTACTGACTTTGGTAGACTCCTTTTATTAATTAGTATTGTTGGGACCAAGGTTATAAAATTATCCTATCCATTTATAAGTAATCTTGTCATTACAGTGCTTTACTTATTATTATTTTTTTTTTTTCAGAGTGTAAGAAATCGAAAGTTCAAAAAGTATACATATTCTAACAAGAGAAGAAGAGGAAATAATGTCTGTGAATTTTGCTCGAAATGTTTTGAAAAACCAAGTCAACTTCTCCGTCATAAGCGTATCCACACTGGAGAGCGTCCTTTTAAAGTAATAATCATTAACTGCTTACCTTATGATTATATTTTTATTTATTTGTAATTATTATTACAATATTAAATTATACTATCTTACAATATTGTTTTTATTTATTGCCTTTTGGCATTTTAATCTGCTGTGCACAGCAATTTCCTCCTTGGAAGACTATAAAACTGAAAATATATAGAATAAATATGAATGAAACAATTATATTAATATTGTTTATGATTTTTAATTATAAATTAATCGATTCTTTCTACAAAGCTGATTAAACATCAGACCATCTCAATGACACCTTAATATTGCATCGTCATCTGGTTTACGTATTTGTATCATTAAAGCTTGATCAGATAATCGTGAGCTAAAATACAATTATGAGCCTACAATTGATAGAAGTAAAACTTTATTAAGATGTTTAAAAAGGTCTCTATGATAAAATAATTGGGCCATTCCTTCGATCTAGTAATTAAAAATGATGTGTATAAATTTATTAAAATATAGTTTCACTTCTATCAATATCCCCAAGGAACCATTATTAGTCTTCCAAGAAACATGTTAGCCAAGATCTGTCCAAATCAGCTGTGAAGTTCCACAGAGTTGATAACCCCACTATTTATGTGTATTAAGTAACATCTTTATATTAGAATATGCTTGCTCCTTAAAATTTTTTAATATTTAGTTTAGCTTTATAATTTTTTAATTCTTGTTTATGCCAATTAGGTAAATTCTAACAATTGGTTTTTGTCCTGTTTTAAGTTTTTACTCTTTTACATTTTTGTTCCTCATTCTATTCTTATTATTGCATCAGCATTTATCTTTCAAGTTATAAAAACTTAGTAACTAAGGCTATCCACAGTACCTTTATCTAATTAATTTTTTTACCTTTATTCTATTTTTTCACTATCTTTTTTTTTGTTACATTTCATTTTTTTTTCTTTATCCTAGTGTGAACTTTGCTCCAGAGCTTTCAATCAAAAAGGTTCTTTGCAAATACACATGTTAAAACACACCAGGGAAAGACCATATGTTTGTCAGTATTGTCAAGGCACTTTCAGTCAAAAAGGTATATTTTCTTTTTTTTTTATTTTACCATTAGTATATGTACAAGTAACCTTATGTTGAAGTAAACAATATATTAAAGTATTCCTTATTTATTTGGGTGTAGTGAATCTTCCTTGTTTAATGTCCTTTATTTAGTTATCATTAACAAATTACAATGCTTCAGGGATTCCAGGAGTTCTGTGAGAATGGATATAGATGATTTACTCTCCTTACTATAAATATTTTATTGTAAATTGTAATATAGACAACATTGGTGTACCATTAGAATTTTAATATTAGACTAAGTAGGAAAAGATTTTATTGTAAAATAAATAAATAAAATTGAAGACAACAATGTTAGTTTTCTATTTTCAGAAAGTTAGTAACTTATAAATCATCAAAACCGCAGCCTATTACTAGGACAATACTTCCTTATTCTGTCCTTCTGCTGCATTCTTCAAGTCATTTTTGTCCTAGTAGTACATGCATTTATTACCTTTCCCTTCATTGGGCTATTTGCTTTTATGCTCATACCTGGTGCTAACTTACTGTGCCGTTAAGAGTCATTCATTTCTGTCAGTTTAATTCTCTATTCATAGAGGAAGATTTACAAGCCTCAAGATTTCTACATGAGTCCATATCAGGTTCCATTATTCTTTCTTTCTATTACATCTTACCTCATTTAACATCTTTTATGAACGAAGGTAGTCTTGACATTCATAGGCACTGCAATGATCAACACGTAAATAATCATTATCATTCATTTAATTTATGCTATTATCTGTATTTTAACCTATCTTTTATTATTTCAATTGTTTATCCTTCTTTCAATTCTTTAAGTCTGTTCCTCCATATTTAATTGAAGAATTTTGCAAATGCGCATAAATTATTTATTTCCCTATGGATGTTACATAAAATTTAGTGTTACTGAAAATGGGGCTACGGCCTCAAAAAGTTCTGATTTATTATTAATTTTTAAATAAAGCTAATTATAAAAGAGAGATAATTTTCACTACACTTAACACTTTTACTGTGGTTTAAGAGATATTATTGTTATGCCGTGTAGTACAAGAGCCGGGAAGAAAAAAAGGCAGTTATTTCACCCCAATTTTTTATTACTTTAATGAAAACTGTATAATTACTAGTCAAAACCTATGAGTCGGCCAAGTATAGGTTGGGGGAATAAAAATGGCGGCTGTTTCAAAACCTTCTTAAAAACATTAATTTTTCATTCGGAGCTCCATATCTAGAAAATCCAAAAGAACATTATTTAAAAGAGAGTAAATTTGCTGAAATATAAGCTCTAATAGAGCTATTTACGTCCAATAGTTCTAGAGATATAGCTTTTTAAAAAGCAACATTTCTTAAAAATCTACTGAAAGATTAGTAGTTAGTTAATTTATTTTGAGAAATCCATATCTCAGGAACTATGTGACGTACAGATGTCTATTAGCACTCAAATTAATGCTAGTTCAACGTACCATGACCTATACCTTCATAGAGATAGTAGTTTTCATGATATTTTCTAAAATAAATTGATTTGTAGTTGTTCGAACTATAAGTTTGAGTTTTGAAAAACTTTCATTTCAGAAACCATAGGGCGTACAGATGTCTGCCAGCACTCAAATTAAAGCTAGTTAAATTTACTATAAAATAGTTTATCTTTGTAGGAGTAGTAGCTTTTATGATATTTGACAAAATAAATTCAGAAACTGTTAATTTCTAGTTGTTCGTATAAAATGTTTGACTTTTGAAAAATATATCTCTAGATCCATAAGACACATATATGTAGCCAGCACTCAAAATAAAGGAAATTTAATTTACTATGAAGTAGTTTATGATACTTATCTTCATAGGGATAGTAGTTTTCATTATATTCGGATATGAATATAAATTTGGCAAATGAAAATTTGTCCGAAGAACTATAAATCAATTTATTTTAGTAAATTTCATGAAAACTACTAATCCTCTGGCAATAAATGTATACAAATACTTCATAGCCCATTAAATTAGCTTTAATTTGAGTCCTAACAGACATCTGTACATCAAATGGTTTTTGAGATATAGATTTTTCAAAATAAATTCACTAACTACTGATCTTTCTGTATATTCTGTACAACATTTTTATGAAATATTGCTTTTTAAAAAGCTATATCTTGAGAACTATTGAACATAAATAGCTCTATTAGGGCTTACAGTTTAGCAAATTTACATTAAATGATATTTTTAGTTCTAGTTATGATGTTCTTAGATTTTCAATTGTTGTTGGTAGTTTTAAA
>NW_027110474.1:1512617-1526160 GCF_000696795.3 Halyomorpha halys
TTTTTTTTTTTAGTGATTAATAATTTACTATTTTTTGTTTACATTGTTTTGAATTATTCCATGTTGTCTAAATGATTTATAGATAATACAGTGATATCACAACAACTTTCTAGAGTCCTTAATTAACTAATTCAGTTTAATAACACACAAAACATTCATATATCAGCTAACTGCGTACATAAATACTGTGGCATAGGCGGGTAATGACAATAGGTGTCGTGGTTTAAAAACTTTATTTGACTAAATGTTAAATTTTATACATTATGTAGTGCTTATTTAGATTGAAAGAAAAGAAAATATAAAAAAAAAAAAATTGTACTTTTAAGTGGTTTTCCAGGAGAGTCCCTGCAGTCAAAGTGTTAACTAAATAAAATATAAAATTTGTTTTAACTAAACCTAAATTATAAGATAAAATATACCTATTTATAATATTAAGTTACAATAAACTATGCTTATTAAAAGATACTGGACGACCATTTATAATTTATAAAATGAAATAGGAATGAATGATAGCAGTCTGTTATATCTCCAATTGAAGGATTTAAAAAAAAAAAAAATATGATTTCCTGATATACCAGGTTGTAATCTTTTATATCCTATACTTGTTACTTCATTAATTATATGAATTGAATAAATTCAATATGATGGATCATGTCCAGGTGGTGGTTAAGAAAGGTACTAAAATTGAAAAAAAAACTACTAATCAATTAATAAATAAATTATTAGTTTAACTATTTATTGTAAATAGTTTTCTGTTATATTTCTACTTTTCTTGACCGCTAACTGGACCATCTATTATATATGCTCTACTGCCTCTTCTTTTTTTAATACTTTTTTGGATGGAATCATTGTTAACATTAATATATCTTAAAATTTTATAGCAGTTGTTAGTTTCCACTGGGTAACTCTAACTCGAGATAAAATGAAACTCCCAACAGGTTCTTAATTTGTTTAAATCATTAAAACCTTACTATATCAATGTTACCCACCAGTTGAATCCAAGTTCATGTCAGTTAGGTCACACTTCTTACTGATCTAGAGTATAATGTAAATATGATTGTTTTTTTAATAGTTAACCTAAGAACAAAAGTAACATCTCTTTTGTTGCAGATTTTGCCCAAAATAAATATGCCTCTTCTCATTCCAAACTCCTAACCTATTAGTTCTTAAACTCTCATTCTTAACAATCCCTGATAATGCTCCGAGGCGTCTGAAAAGAAGATGGCCATGGGACCTTCTAATTTAAATTAATGTTTGAAGTACCACCATTGGGTGGCTCCTTTCCATGATTTTCAAGTGTTTGAAACATACCACATATTTACTTATTGCATTTTTTTGTATAGTTGTAAATTACAATAAAGAAATAAATGATAATAATAAAAAAAAAAATACTAGAACAGGCTAAGCATTAAAAAAAAATAAAAAATACATCCATGTGAGGAAATAATATAATAGTGCTAAATAAAAAAATTTAGAAAGAAAAAGAAATTGACGTAAGTTAGATGCTAATCAGAAATCAGGTATGAAACTAAACATTATATACAGATATATGAATACCAGATACAACTATATCTGTGTAGTGCTTCACCTAATTTATCTCCTGAGTAATGTCAGGTACTCATTTTTTTAGGGTTGAGTGGACCCAGGGCGTGTTCTAAACCATGGTTTCCACCCTGACAGCTCACTAAGAACGTAATTTCAAATTTTTTTTTTTAAAGAATTGTTTATTTCAGAAAACTTGAGATTATATTATTGTCTTATTTCCGATTCCAATTACCTAATCGTAAAACATAAAAAAAATCATATTTTTCAACATATTTGTTTGTAATTTGATCTCATATTTCATTTACTTTAGATTGGTTCATCAAGGTCACCAGGTAAAATTAATATTTAATTATTTTTAAAGGAAATCTTCAAGCCCATGTTAAGCGATTACACTTCAGTGCTGATGGAGACGAGAGGAATTTCAAATGTAAATTATGCAGTTGTGTTTTCAGGAAGTTGGGAAGCCTTAATGCTCACTTTACCAAAGCCCATGCACTTTACCCTCAGGTAATTTTATTCATTTGTTTAAAAACTAGAAACTATTGTTTGAAAATGTAACCTTTTTTTTGTTTTTTTCAAATAATAAATTTTTGTTAAATAATCAAACTTTGAAAATTTTGCCCTGTAAAGTAAAGTTGAAATTTATACTGCATTATATCTGAGAACAATAAGGGCTAATGTCCAAAACTTTGAAAGTTTTGGACAATTGGCCATTTGTTTCAATTTCCAGATTTATTTATTGGGGTACTGATATATTATATCTAGAAATAAAAACAAATTGGAATTATGCCTTTAAAAGTTGTTTATATTTTGAAATTTTAAATGCTCGTAATTTGTCTAAATTTCCTAAACTGTCAGTTATTATATTATATCATCATTATCTTAATTTGTCATTGTAGAGTAATTTGACAAAACTTGAAGATGAGCCAAATGCTACTTCCCCAAAAGAAAAAGATGGTAATAAACTCAATATTAATGCTGATACATCTTCGGATTCGTCAAATAAGGGTAAGGATATTAGTATTATTGTAATCAATTTTTGTCTTTATTAATTTCTCTTCTGACGATCATACTCTGAAACTTTGTTTTAAAAAGCTAATTTTGGCTAATGATTTTCAGCGTAAATGAAAGTCTAATTCAATTTAAAGGTTTCACATATATCATAATAAGAGGTACTGTGTATAAATAATACTAGCACAATATGTTAAAAAGTTGTTTGTTTTCCTTACAGAGAGCGGAAAATATAAACTTTGAATTTGGTAATTCAAAGATATTATATTTACATCTCTATATATTGTTTGTTTGTCTGTGTGGATTCTGAATAGTTGTACACAATGCTGATAATTATGTTTGACAACTAGTTATGGAAATTCAATTTTTATTAGAAAGGAGGATTTTGATTGTTTTGAGGAGGATAGCTCTTTAAGGGTTGCGTTAGCAATTGTAATAATAGCAACTTAAATAGTTAAATAGTTAACTTAATAGTTTTAAATAGCTTTCAAATTGAAAACTACTAAAAACCAAAAAAACTAAAACTAAACATTATGTTGACCTATGGTTGTTGAAAAATAAAGTTTGTCATTTATGGTTGGAAAGAGGAGATAAAGAAGAATCCAATGAAACACATCATATAACCCTATTGTAAAAAATGAAGTTTTTCAAGCAAGCCTACATCTGCCAAGAGAGCAGTCGTGACTACGCAAGTGGACAATATAACAACTTCTGCTTTAACGCCAGTTGACATAACGATTGTGTGTGATCAATAATTATGAAGATACATAGGGCAACAACTAGAACATGTTTCATAACTACATTTATCTAAAGTTTGTGATCCATCTATAGTTTCTACATTCGCATAAGCAATCTATCCATTGTTTGGATGTATGGTACAATAACTGTTATATCAGTTGGATGGAACAATGATCAAGGTTCCAATTCTTATGTCAAAAAACCAATGTCTATTTGAAGAACTTCATTGGGTTAGATGAAAAACCTCTGCGAAATAGTAACTAGCACTACTAGCATACTAGGCTTTAATGAATTTTTTATCCTTATCTCCTGCCTCTTAGAGTTGCCTGAGATTGGAAATCTTTTATCTTTTATTATCAGTCTAATTTTAGTTCTATACTATTGTGAAAGTATATTTTAATTAATGATCCAGTGAATTTTATATTTCAACTTATATTATAAAAGTTTTTTAATTTTGTTTAATGCTATAACAGAGAATGAAGTGAGTAAAAGTGGTTCTGGAAAGGTGTTCATTACTGTAACTACTGTGCAAGAAGATGAAAATATAAACAAAGTTAATGTTGAAGAAAGAAAAGTAAATAATAATAAGTTATACGCTTGTAATCACTGCACTAAACAGTTCAAGAGGCCCTCAGATTTGAATAGGCATATTAGAGTACACAACCAGCAGAAACCGCTGAAGGTATGTGTATATTTTTTTATTTGGTTTGTTTTCAATTTTTCTCAAATTTGTCCCATTATACATTGTTTAGCGAGATTGCTTACATATTTATTCAAATATAAATTATTGCTTATGAATCTATAGCTGGGTCATATCAAGTTGTATGTAATTTTGAAATATGATTCAGTACTTTACAATTTGGCTAAATATTATTATTTGTAGTATTAATCTTGTTTTCATTTATATATTTTAAATGAATAAAATGCAGTCATATTGTTTTTCTTCAATATCTAAGAATTTTCAACATTCTAACTCATGTACTTAGTAGTGATGAGCAGGTATTTGAACGTCAAGTGAGGGCAGTACTTCTATTGTTAACTACCCAAAAATGTGTTCGGCTGGCCGTACACGTGGTGTACTGCAGAGGCATTCTGTCAGATCACCTATTGAGGTCAACTATATAAGTGACCTCAATAGGTGTACATACCTGTATAAGCAACGAGCCCACACACATTACAAGATGGCAGTTTAAAAGTTGCTCATTTTATTATTAATCTTCTTAGTAACCGTATCCTTAACATCTTCAGAACTAGATTCCTTAAATTGTATAAATAATTTCTATAGGATAGGAATTTTAGTTCAATTTTCATTTTAACTCCAGTTACTCCTGTAAGCTCTACTTTGAATGAATCTGACAATTTAGTTCATAAAATTTTAATTCGCCCAGCCTTCGTATCACTGAAAAAATAAAAATAATTATCCAATAAATATATCATCCTTTGAATTGAGGCAGAAGTCATAAATTTACTCTTTTTTTTCATAGTCAGGCCATCAAAATAAAGAATGATGTTTTTCATTTTTTTTTTTATCTCCTAAAAATAAGTAAAATGTTCATCTAACAAGCTCTTGACTCACTTATTTATTTATTTATTACTATGCTTTTTATTTATTTATTTGGTCATTTCATACGTTAGTTCTTAACTGTTAATTTAACATGTCAGTATTTTTCAAAATGTTCCAATTTACTTTTGGTTCTTTAAAAAAAATCATTTCTTTTTCTATTTAGTTAATTACAAAATGTTCTGATTTTCTGTAATTTATAGACAGTTTTTGTTTATTTATTTTTTATAATTTCTATTTGTCTTTTTTTACCTAACACTATTCCATGCATTATCAATTGTTAAAAAAAAAAAAATTAGCGGTTATATCAACCATGTAAGGCCAACAACAAGACCGATCTAGTATTAAATAAATAAATAAAAATTTACTTGAAACAATATTCATAGATTGTTTACAGTTAGTAATATTTAAATTGTATTATTTTATTATCTTTATATATTTGAAGCTTACATCGTGTTTTATTTTTTTTTGTAGTTATATTTTAATTAGTATTATTTCTTTTCTATTGTATTTTTTTTTCTAAGATCTTTGTATTTTTCTTTTCTTTATTAATTATTTTTTTGTTTGTTATGTTACTTATCATGCCAACTAATAATGAAATAATGATGAGGTTAGAAAATGTGGATACATATGTAAACAAAGATATTTCTTGCATTCTAGTTTTTTTACCAAACTAAACTGCAGTCACAACACATTAAATACAATGTGTGGATGTTACAATTAAGTTTTTTTTTTTGTTTCAGTATAAAATTGGTCCAAATAGTTCTACTTGGAATTCCAACACAGTGAAGTTGCAAAATGGAATAAAAAGGTATTGTTCTTAATGAACCTTATCTGTTTATAGGTTGAAGACTTTGCTTGATATTTTCTAATATATTAAATAAATTGAATTAATGTTAAATAATACCATTAATTTAGGTTTATCACCTTGGACAGTTTCATTTTTTATTTATGTATGCTGTTGCTTTCGGTGTCCAGTACCATATTTATTTGCACTTACAATTTTAAAAACAAGTTACTGTTACAACATTACCACAAAATTGAATTACTATTTTATCTATTTTTTTTAAAATAAGAAATCATAACTTTAAGTTTTGATCTCCATATTGCAGGACGTTGTGTATTAGAATATGTTAATTTGTCATCAATTACTTTTAGAATAGAATCATTTGAAATTGAAATTATCTATAAGTCTGGTTCATTATGGTTTTTTATTTTTAATCCGATTTACTCCAACTTCATGGCAGCATCAACAAAGACATCTACTGCAACAAAAATATAATTTATATAAAAAATATACTTAGAATTGTAACTTAATTTTGTCATAATGTGTAGTAATAACTTGTTTTAAATTGTTATGTACAGATTTATATCCTGATAAACGCCGAAAGCTACAGCATGCATAAATAAAAAGTTAAAAAATGAGACTATCTGAGGTGCTACTCCTAAATTAACATTAAAAATTGAAACAGTTGAAACAGAACTGACAATATAATATTAAATAATATAATAATTAGTTACAATGAGGTGTAGATAATTGACTGTAGATTAATGATTGGAGAAGTTTATCGGGAGGTTCGGTCAGCAAAGAACAACATAAATAAACAAAACAATATTTATTTATTTTATGCCGACGTTTCGACCTGAGTTTCAGGTCTTCACCAGGGGTTATGGCGTAGAAGGTAGGCCTGCAACTTCTACGCCATAACCCCTGATGAAGACCTAAAACTCAGGTCGAACTGAAGACATCATGTTTTTTTTTATTTGCTGTATGAATTTAAAGCTTGCCTGTCTCCGATAGTGGGGAAGCCAAATAACTGTTTTTATTTACAAGAAAAAAATGTACCAGTGACAAATTTATTCTACAAGTACATTATACACTAGAAACATACTCATTATGAGTTTATTAATTTCTTATTTAAATGGATCAAATCGATGATAAAACCATAATAAATTCTTAGGTAACTGTTTGTATAGTTTTTTAAATAAATCTTATTTCCACTTTCTTTTATTTGTTTTTATAGCAAACATATTGAAAATGTAGAGTTGTCTTTGGAAGAAGATCTGAATAAAATTGAAGTACAAGATGAAATCGAGACATCGGCCCCAATAGAATTATCCCAAATTAAAGTAGCGTCTCAAGTTAAAGATCCTACACCATCTTCTTTTGTTTGCCTTGACCAAATTGATGTTCCTTCATTTAATGGAAGCGTTCTACTCACTGAAAATGGTATTTATTTAATAATCTTTTATTTGCAATTGATGAGAATTGGCTGATTTTTTACATATTTTAATCAATAACATAATATAATCAATTGAAAGACTACATTAACCAGTAAAGACTTAATGAACCGGCCTTTTTTATTTATTTTTATCTTGAAGGTTGCCACAACTATAATTTTATTTCAATTAATAAACAAATAACTGTCTGATTATTTAAGAAGATATGGTAATCATTGATATACCTTACTAAAAATCATGGGTGAAGTATTTACAACTTTTCAATTTGTAAAAAATTTAAACATCATTATTTGACAATATCTTATTTTGATTTTATTATTTTTAATATCTATAACTTTAATTACAGGTAGTATTGTAGATATCAGCAGTGAACTTGAAGAAGAAGAAAAAGAAAAAGATGAAATCGATATAAGTCCATGGAAATGCGCTGACTGCAATTTGGAATTCAAAAAGCTTTTTCTATTAAAATCCCATCGTCGTAAAAAACATGGTGACATTCCATATAAATGCAGTCTCTGCCCTTGGTAAGAAAACTGTTTTAGCTTTTTGTTATATTTATTAAAATGATTAAATTTGTTAATTAAACTTACACATATTAATGGGACAGTTGAGCATGATCCTAACCAGATCACCTTAAGAGGGGAAAGGTTGACACCAACAGGTAGAATAGTTGAAAAATGATGATGACTTATATTAAAAAAAAAAAAAAAAAGATAGAATGGCTTGTGAAATCAAAATTCTTTGGAAAAGTCCAGAATGGTAAATTTTTTTATCATTTGAACGTTAGTAACATCACGGATAATTATGATTCCAGCTGTTGCATAGAGTAATCAGATTGGAGAGAATCAAGTTAATTAGATTAGTCTAGAAAATTGAAAACTCGAGATTGTAATAGTCTTTCTAGCAGTTTTGAGAAGTTAGAAAGGATTGAAATTGGAGTTTTAACTTGAGGAAAAGAGTTGCATACTCGTGGATTTGCCCCTGTGAGGCGCACAGTGGGTCTCAGAACAGGTTATTCTACTCATTACCAAGTTTGGTCTCAGATCATTGCGGTTTTTAGCCTTGAAGATCTCAAAAAAACTGTCTAATTCATCTTAGCTAGAATCCTATCGCCTCCATGATTCAAAACACTCTTGAAGAAATTCTTTCTCTTTTTCTTTGTTCTTGGAGTAGTCAATGTAATTTACATTTCTTTTTACATTATAAATGTTAGAACAGCTGTTATTGATATTATGAAGTAGCTTTTTGTAACTTTTATCCAAGTTCCCAAGTACCTAAAAGATTATTTAAATATCTTTTCTCTAAAGGTCAAATAGATTAATTTTTTTGTAAAACAATAAAAAAAAAGTTATGCTTTACAGACATAAATGGTTTCTGACAAACCATTTTACTGCTCATATTAATTAATTATGCTTTCAGTATTAGTATCTAAATATTAGTTGTATAAGTTAATAAACTATTCCAGATTTATTATATTATTGAGAGCATATCAAAGTTTTAGTTATTATTGTTTTCTTACTCATTAACTGTTTAAATTTTATCTATTCTCCTTTTTAAAGCTCATTCACCAGATCAACTCTCTTAAAAAAACACTTGGAGATTCATTCGACTGCTGGAAAATATTCGTGCAAAGATTGTGGGAAAGTTTATTCATGTGAATCCGCTCTCAAAAGGCATTATGACCATCATCTGCCTGGATTTCCTTGGGCTTGTCCAGTTTGTGGTGCTGGCTTCAAATCATTTTTATCTTGTAAAAGACATATTGTAATTCATCCTAAAATTGGTTCCGTAAGTATCAATTTTTAGTTCAATTATTTAAAGTAAACCATGTGTATTTGGTCAACAAATTTTATATGTACATTGACAACTTCTTGACTGTTGTAGATAAATATTTTTGTAAGTTTTGATCAGTCAATAATATACCTATACTTAGGTGACATTTCGCTACTTTATTGTTTGCATAGTCATGTCCTACAGTGAAAAAAACAGTTTTTTTAGAACAAATAATTTCTTCAACTAATTGTAAAATACATGTACATAGTATAATTGAAGATTACTTAAGAACTATTAAAATAAAAATATTACTTACAATTATTATTAATTAATTAATATTAACTACTTATATTACAAACCGTAAGGGGCAATTGATAGTAATGTTTTAATTGTAATAGTTATTGGTTATAATTATATAATCTTCAATTATAGAAGTTTTTGTAGTTTTATTATTGGTTGATGAAATTATTTGTTGTAAAAACTGTTTTTTCCATTGTAGGGCATGACTATGGAAACAATAAATATATATAATCATTTCATTTACTTATTTTGAGATCTTTGGAATTTACGGAAGTAGTTTTCAAAAATGTCATTAAGAACCCTATCTTATTAAACAAAAATCAGAACATTTACCTTAATATTTAAGAACTTAATGTTAGTCTGTTCTTGATGTGCAAGGTTACGTACTGCCACTTTTCATTTCACTTTAAAGTTTTGGAATTGCTATTAAACCTAAGCAGTTTATAGTAATATTTAGCCAAGAACAAGTCAACCTATTATCCTTTTCAGATAACATTAAAAAATACAAATTTGGTTTTAGTGCATCAGAGCAAAAGAAGTATATAAAACAATGAACAAACAAAAATTATATAATTTATTTTTTTACATGAGTTTTTTGCTCATGTGCCTATTTGATCTGTATATATTGCAGATGACATATAAACCAATGGCTGTTGAGTGCGGTCAAGAAAAAGAGAGCAACGAAGAGATTGAGCCTCCTAAAGAGAATGAAGTACTTCTCCAAGAAGAGCAGCCTGTTGAAGCTAAAAATCAAAATGGCTTACAAAATGATCTCAGGGACTTTATCAATTCTCTGCCCCCTGGTCAGCACTTTACGATTACAGGTATTCAAAACTGACTTATCATTTTTATGACATTAAATAGACACAATAAATATAAATTTTAAATATTCAAACATTTATAAATAAGTACAACTTGTAACAATTAGATAATTTGGAGGTTACCCTAATGTACTTTACTGAGGTCTAAATGATCTAAGCTGCCACTGAATTAAAAATAAATTGAATTTCTTTTAGAATAAAAAAAATCTAAAATAGCCTAAGAACCAATATTTTGAATTTTCAAAATATGTGACATCACGTCACTGAGATTTAGCGTTCTACAAAAGCCTTTGTCAGTCGGTATGATCAATTGCCACGGCACTCCAGTTCCAAATTCCAAGTAGGATTCATGCATTCGCAAGTCCTCCCATCTAATGTTTGGCTTATCAATTCTGTTTTAGTTTTTTTTCATGGAGTTAGTATCCTCTCTGGTGTCTCAGCATCATCTATTTGCATGATGTGCCTGGCCCACTGTAGTCGCTCCAGTCTGTTGAACCTGTGGAGATGAGCTTTGTTGTCCTGTGAGCTTCTTATTTTTCCACATGCCACTCTCTATAAGAGGACCAAAACTTCTTTTCTCATCCGTTACAGGATATGCCCAGACTTATGATCCATAGATTAAAACTGGGTGGACTAGGGTCTTACTTAGGGTAATCTCGGCTCTGAAGTGCTTTGCCAAAATAACTCTGGCCCACTTTTGCTATCCTTCTGCTGATCGTTTGAGAGATGTTTCCTGGAGTTAACCTCTGACCCCAGATAACTGAAGCTGCTTACCTTCTCAAAGCTCTTGGATCCAACCTGTTCAACATAAAATATATTTTAATTTATGTTGTCTATGAATTAATTTATTTATCCAAAAAGTTAATTACTTGTCAAATATTACTTTAATAGATAGCATGCATCTTCAGAGAAACGTTTCTTGTCCTAGAAGAGAAAGGAAGGGAGACTTTGGGACAGTATAATAACATCAATATTCCATTTTGATTTGTGGTTCGGTTTCTCTAGAAAGAGTCGGGGCTTACAAAATGTTGATTGATGACATGAGATCTTTGATTTCCAGGATAACTTGTTGCTGCATCAGGGAACCCATGGTTTGCTGCAATGTGTGTCTGAGTGATATGTATAGTTTATTTCTGTTTCTACATGCTATAAAAATACCACATCATGTGGCCGAAGATCTTCATAGATAAACAATAAAAAAAGATTCTTTTATCCCTCAGTGAAGTTTCATTGTTTGTCCAAGTTTTCATTGACAGCTCTTTTCAGGATCAAATATGAAAACGTAATTTTTTGATAATCTATAAGGACATTAGTGCAACACAATGGCTATTTATGTTATCAATGACAAAGACCAAGTTATGGGAGGCATTGGATGGAAACCTTCCAAAAGTATTCTCATTGTAATATCGCCCCTCTCATTTTCTCTATAATTATTGACATTTTGACTTCTGATTGAAACTAATTTTTTCTTTTCAATTTTATTTATTATATACTGTCACAGTAATTAATATTCAAATATTAATAAATTTAATTTTTCATTAGCAAACGAAGATGGTGGTTTTTCTCTATCTGCTATGAATCCTGATGAGCCGATAGATGGACAGTACACAATTATTGAAGAGAAAAATCTTTTTATTTCACCAGCTTCTTCACAAAAGCAGATCTATGAAACTTCATTAGATAATTGTATATTTTTACAGGTATCACAATTACTTTTATATACTTATATCTATTTTAATTAATTTTTTTTTTTTTAATATATAATGGTAGTTCTTATTAAACAAAGAGTTGACATAATTATTCGTGTTTTGTAATATTGTGGTGTATTTGTTTTATTGGATGAAATATAAACTGGTAAATGTATGAGTATTTTGGAAATGTTATCAATTGTCTATTAAACTAATGTTTCCGCAGAAGATTTATCATTTAATAAAATATATGTTAAATAAAATAAACTTCTTTATGAAAACAAATTTCCCAAATAAAAATATAGCTTTCTGATAAATAAAATTGAAACGAACTTGAATAAAATAAACGTTCGATTAGTTCTTTTGGTATGATATCGCTGTATAACCTTAGAAATGTGGAGGAGGTAGTCATAGATGTTTATAAAACTTAATAGAAATAAATAAAATTGACTCATTGCGACCCTCAATGTCTATGTATTAAGAAACTGCAGTGCAGTCCAGTATTAATTGTAATGAGATAGAAAATCTATCTTTGGAGAATCCCAGATATTGTTATAATAAGAAAGGAGGGATAGATTGAACATATCCCTACAGTTAAAAGTTGCAGTCTAGCGTTGCGGAATGCTGAATACTCAGAATAAACCGATGACTTACATTTAATTGTCGAAGATGTCTTGCTGAATCTGTGATATCTTTTAAATCCAAAAATACTGATGTGATTTTTGTACTTCAAAAAAGATCTAATAATTAACACATCATTCTAGAGACAACTTGTCCCAACCATTGTTTTGTGAAATACTTATATAATTTTTTTAACTTATAGAATTATTTCAAGATATCTGTTTAATAAAACATCAATTTTTTTTTTAATTGTATTAAGCTTTTTTTTGGAGAGGTATCCCGACTTAAGCAATGAAATAGTATTTAAATGCTTTAATTCCTCATATGCATATATCCAAAGATCTTTATGTATAAATAATCTTGTTTCCATGGAATAAAGTTTTATAAAATCATCTAATCTAAATATTCTGTAGAAAAAGATTGTATAAGATTAAGAAAAAAGAAATGAAACACATTTTTCAAGAGGGTGCTATACTTTTTATTTCAGTGGTTGAATGCACTTTTTGAATTAATCTTGTATGAAAATTACTCGAGAAAAACTAGCAACATTTTTTCCAAAATTAGTTGTTACTGGTTCCTAATAGATTTTTAGATGGTGGACTCGATTAAATTTAATAAATGAAAAATGAACTTTAAGTGCTCAAAATTGCTGTCGAATTATATGCCTGTTGTGTAAATTATAGAGGTGTTTTCAAGGAAAAATTTGTTCTCCGGAACATTTAGGAAAATAGGTTATTTATTGTTTTTCTCCTGTAGTCTTGATATGTGTGAGAAAGTATTGACAAAAAAATTTGAATAACTATTTTAAATCATTGTAACAGTGGAAGGTACACGATAAAAAATTCTTGAATAATTTCCCTCAATGTGTCCTTTAGTTTTGGCAGTTTTTTTTTTGTTTTCTTTTTTTTTTCGTTTTTTTAAGTTTGTTTTCCCATGTTTGTTATAGCCCAATTTAGAAATGGAAGGAGCAGTCATCACTGATGGTATTGGTAATCTTCTGCCGCAGACTCTGGAAAAGTAAGCTGGGTATAAGTCCTCAGATTTTGTTTTAAGTTTATATTTTCATTTTAATATTTTATATCTATCGTTTACAGGTGTGATATTTGTAATATAGTCTTTACAAACGAAGCAGATTACACAGTTCATAAATCAATTCATGCACAAGAGAAACCTCATACTTGCTTAACCTGTAACAAGAGCTTTATTTCAGCATTAGAATATGAGGCAAGTTGTTTAATTTATCA
>NW_027110474.1:1530390-1536227 GCF_000696795.3 Halyomorpha halys
TTATAGATTCTTTATAAATACTTTGTATAGTTACTTTTTCTCTATATTTTTTGTTATTTTTATCGTTATTTAATTAAAATAATTTTTATTATTTATTTAATAGAATTTCAAAAACATCCAAGTATGAGTATTGCTACTTAACCATTTCCATTAGATACATAATTATTTGCATTCAAGTCAATGATTTACCATTTGAGTAAAAAATCTGCTTGATGAATCTTATTTGAAATGTAGAAGTTTTTGTGAAAAAAAAATTGTACATGCATTAGTGGATTTAGTGGATGGAGTTTGATAAAATTGACCATTTTCTCTCTTATCCCCAATGTTTGGTCAAATCGGACATGCCATTTTGAAATATAGGTATGAAAGTGAAAGTATTGGCAGGAATTTGATATGGGACTACCATCCCTGAAAATGTCATCAAAATTTGATCAGTGGTAGTAGGTGTTACGGCATTTATTACATATAGTTTGATAGATATTACGTTTCTTCATGTCTAAAACGTAAAATGTGAGTTGGAATTTTTAGTTCTGATAACGAAATTGTTATATTCTTCCTGCATGAATTAAGTACACCATTATATCGGTGCTAACAAGTCATCATCCAGTACATAAAAATTAGTACAAATAAACCTATTTAATGAAAATGGAATAATTACTCAACTAATACTAGCTTAATAATGTTGGTACTTCAAACTTGGTGCCCATAAACCTTTTTAAGACCATAATTCCAGTTACTCCATGTAGTATAAATGATTCTGTATTCTCTTAGCCACTATTATTTCATATCTTATAGTTTAGAAATGGTTTTATATTATATTGTGCTATGTATTACAGCTGTACCCATAATAACTGTAGGAAATTGAAAAACACTTAAATCTTTATTTACTAATTTTATTCATTTACTAATATGTATTTTATTTTTTGTTTTTCTATTAATAGGTCTGAAGCCTTTTTCGTGCAATCTTTGTGATGCAAAGTTTCGAACTTCGGGACATAAAAAAGCTCATCTAAAAAAACATTTAAGAGAAACATTGATTCAATTAAGAGAAGGGGAAAACTCTAATAAAAAAAGTAATGACGCAGATTGTAGCTTTTTAGAAAATATTTTAAGGGAAGCAGAATATTTAAATACTTCAAAATCAGATATTAATAATGATAATATCGCCGTTGATGATATCGAAGCCTCTCAGTATTTCGTTCCATTAAATGCTCAAAGCATGGTTTCTGGAGAAGAAAAGAAAACTGTTTCAGATTATCTTGTCAATGTAGATGAATCAAACAACAGTGCGGTCGAACCTCAAAGATATCTTTTGTCAGTTAAGGATGGTGGTACTGATGAGGGTTATATTGTCGAGAAGCTTGGTGATGCTCAAGTCATAGTAACAATTACAAAAGGACTTCCTACAATAATATCTGACACCACTCAGAATATACCTAGTACAGATCAGGTAAATAATTTTCTAATTATTATTAAGTATATGCTTAAGGCAGTTAAATATTACAATCCAAATTTCTATATGTAGCGGATAAGTGGTCCTATAAAAAAATTAAATGTATAAAATTTTAATAGATAGAATTAATGAATTTTTTGTCGTTGACTTACATGTGTTATGTACTAAAAACAATTAAAGTGAATATTAAGGTTTGAATACATCTTTTGATGGTTAACCAGTTGTTCGAAGCAAGACTCTGTAACACCATTTGATGGTACATCTTATGTTGTAGGCTGCTACTGACTTTTTCTTAACTTAAAGACTTCTACAATTGAAATTTTTTATAATATGCATCGAGAGAAGGAGAGAAATTTTTCTTGTTTTTACATCCCATTAAAAAATAAATACAAAACAAAAATGAAAAAGGGGAGGATCTTTACCTATCATCTCGTTGAACATGTGATCTGTTGTTGATTATAACTTACCCTATTATTATTTTTATCACTGTTTTAATTGGATCATAGCTATTACTTATCATTATTTGAGTATTTTTAACCACACTTAGAATTCTGTTTAATTTGAAACTAATTGAGATAGATTTCTTGCTTGCTTGTATAAGGCCAGGTGTATAACTGAGTTAAGTCTTTAGCACCAAGTTTCTGATGATGGAATGTTAAAGGCAATAATTATACTTCTGAGGAAAGACTTCAAAGACTGGAAAGAGTCCAAATTAATCTCCTATTCAGCATATTTTCCTTAAATTTTCTCAAGCAAGAGATTGAATGATTGCTGGATATCGATTAACAGCTTTTAATATTAGTATGGCATAAGATTCTTTCCTTACAGTTTTTCATTCAACTGGACCATATTTTGCATGTAAGAATGGAGCAGTAGGTTCATACATTTTACAAGAGGATATATAAAAGTCTGTCTGGACCTGGAGATAATCTTGTTGGATTGTTGTCTTGAGTTTCATATTACTTAAGTTGTAAGTGCTACTTTTATCTTGAAAATCAAAATTAACTTGTGGCTCTTCCATATTCCCCTTATTAGGTTAGATATTCTTCCTTAAAAGCTAATTTGTTTGATGAAAAGCATCAATTCGTTTGGAAATATGTCTTGATATTATGAGATAACAGAATAAAATCAAAACTCATTATTGGGGATTTTAGATATACTAACTGGTCATCTCTTTATTCTAGAAATATTTTTATTATTATAAACCTTGCATTAATTATTATGGTTGTTGTTTATTTAGTTATAATTTTTTCTTATTTTGATATGTTATTTTATTAATAGTTATCTTAGTAAGTCTACTACTGTGTTTTGTTATTTGTTGAGGGTTTTAAATGATAATGAGTATCTAACAATTTTTTCTTTCAAATACAGGTTGAATTGGCAACAGAAGAAAAATTTAGTTGTTCATTTTGTAAAAAAGTTTACTCAAAACATTCTAGTCTCTATAAACACATTCAGAAATGCCATAACGGAACATTTCAGTGTACTGTAAGTATTTTTGTTTTTTAAATAGTATTTTTATTTTGTGGTCCACTATGATAACTACATTACATTTTAACTCAGCATTTTCTTACTGCTTGACAAAATGGGCTTTTTATAAAACCGATGAGTAATCTTCATCTTCAAATTCTATATTCTTATAATTTTTCCTATAATTTTCCAAGAGATAATATAGTAAAAGCTTTTATGCTTTCTGACTAACTGAGGGTGAGGTTACCATCCATATTGATGAAGTAGAGTCCAGTTTCCCTCAGTAGTTTCCGGAACACTACATGTGGCTTTAATGTCCCTCCTGAAGTCATGGACCTTGGTGTAGAATCCCCCATGTCCTGTGAGGAATCGGGATATCCACTTTTCTAGTCGAACCCACTTAGCCTCTAACTATGATGGGGAAGTATTTTCTTACGGTAGCCACTTTCTGAGTCGCTACCCTCTGTCAGTTTTTCCACTTAATGGTATCCTCCCTTATTATTTTAATTCTACCCCCGACATTCTTCAGGAGGCCTGCTAAGGTTTCTTTATTTTCTCTTCTCGCAGAAAGGGATATTAATATTCATGTAAAGAAAGAGATTCTTGGTTATTGTTCTCACTTTTATTTATAAATATAATAAATTCAATTTTCCAGATAATTATTAATGTGATATTATTTGATTTTTTAACTTATTTATCTGTTTCTAAGTTATTTATTTGTAACATTAATTAAGGTTTATTATCATAGACAGTCTCATTTCTTGTTTTTTTTATTTATTTATGCATTTTGGAGCTTTCAGCATCTAGCACCATATTCATCTATATTTAACAATTAAATAAAAAAAACTAATATGCATTTGCACAAAATTAAATAGCAATATTATACTTTTTTGAATTTTTTAATAGAGATGAATATGGCTCTGGATCCTAAAAAGCTCCAAAGAGCATAAATAAGTTATTTATTTGTGTTAAACTTTAATGCTATTAATTTGGCTATTTTATTTTAAATTTATTTATACATTGTTATTTATTTATTATTTCATTTTATTTTTTATTTTTGCGTACTGGTTGTGATACATTGGATGAGACTATAAATTTAAATTAAACTTGTATAATAAATTAAATATTTGTGAGGGATCTCTGAAAAAGAGAGATATGAGAGAGTGGAATAGAGAGGATAGCATAGATATGGTTAAGAACAAAACAAAGGGAAAGAAGGAACAAAAATAAATATAAAAATGTAATGTAACTTAGTTATAAATAAAAAACACTGTTATTATGAGGGAAGAAAATTTTGTATCTTTGTTAATTATTATATGTTAGTTTTTATGTTATATCTAATAAAACTGATAGTATAGTATGTATTTTAGCAATCGAGTAATTATATTTGGGCAGCATTCATTCTGGCATTGGTTAAATAAAGCATTTCTCTCTTTTTTTAGGAGTGCCCTGAGAAATTTGAGCGTAGGTCGGACCTAGACTTGCATAGCCTAGATCATGAATTAGAAAGAGGTTTCAGTTGCTCGGAGTGTGCGGAAACGTTTTCTCTCGAAGAAGATTTACGAGCTCATCGGTGCTCCAAGGCTGAGTCTCTTGATCTAGCTCTAGATCATGATTTGTTTTTATTCCCTCCTGTTTAGAAACATTTTTGCTTATATTTATTTATCTAATCTATATTTTATTTATATATTTAAGAAAGTTAGTTCTGATTTAAAGTAATATCAAATATTTAATAATTCGTCGAATTATTTTAGAGAATAGTAAAGTGATTTTCAGCATTTTCAGTTGCGTTAACTTACAAAAAATAGTGAGCCCTGTCATCGACATTTAACTGAAATCAACTGAAGGCATCATTAAGAAGGAAGGTATTTGTATCTTAAATGATAATAACTGTGATTATGTGTTTTCTTATACAATTTGTATATATTTATTATTTATTTGTTAAATCCTATAAGCTACATAAGATTAATTTTAGTGTATTTTCAGTTATATAATTTTACACTTTTTTTTATAATGATATTGTAATTTTCTATTGGCTTTATTATAATTATTAATAATGACTATTGCCTCCATTGTTTGGGAATTAACAAAAATAATTAAATATTCTTTGTATGTTTTATATAATGAGTAATGGTTATAGAATTAGTAGCGACAGAAAAGGCTGTTAATAGGATTTATTTGTGTTAAGTTTTCAAACGTAGTAGAGGTATTCAATGTAATATTTCTAAAAAAAATTTAGTACATTATTAATTGAAATAAAAGCTTGAAAAACCTATTCATTTTTCTTTATTATTATTCAATTGATATTTAAAAAAAAAAAATTGTTTATTATTCCTTTTGATCAGTCAAACTGGTATATTTATTACGGTTATTGATGGGTTTGACTTTTGTGATTTCATAAATATTGCGTAATTACTCATTGTCATTTAGGAATTCGAAAGAAAATTATTTAACTAATACAATAACACTATTTTAAATGTTTATTTTTAAATTTACTGCAATATCTATACATATCTTCACTATGGCTAACCCTTTATTTTCCTGTTTTGTTTTTTAAATGTTGATTAGTTATGGAAATTCAAAAAGTTATAAGTTAAAGTGTTGTAATCTTTTAGTTTTAATTATTATTTATAATGAAAAGATTTTTGACCATGGATAATATTTATGAAGAGAAGATAGTTCGGGGTGTGGTCAGTGGAGAAAATAAATAACTAAAAACTTATTTTTTAGTGCCAACATTTTGACCAGAATTTCTAGCCTTCATCTGGGCTAAGAACAAAACACAAGATATCCTTTTATTCATTGATTGTTATCCTGGACTGTCTTCTTTTCATATATATTATTATTTATTCTTATATTTTTAGTGCAAAAAAATAAATAAAAAAGATTTTTTTCAAGAATTATAATAAACATA
>NW_027110474.1:1536277-1545175 GCF_000696795.3 Halyomorpha halys
TATATCTGAACTTTAATTAAAAAAATTATAAGCAAATTTTATTATAATATTTCTTATTAATACTTATACATGTGTCATAAAGAGGACAATTTTTTTAATTTAATTAACAACCTTAAAGATATGCTTATGCTATTTTTTTTTTTTTTTATACAGATATATACACTGAATGGTGGGTATACTGTACATTTTAACATAGCAGTTTATCTTGTAAAAATGAATTAATTTTTTTTTATTGAAATAACAACAAAGGTTTATAAATGGGTTAGTTGTATGTTTTTATGCTTAATTTAAAAATTTCATTATTCAGTATCTGTATTTGTGAAAATTCATGCTGTGTAAACTTTGAAATATAAGCAGTTCTATATATATGTATATATAGTTGACCGAAAAAATTTAGATATAAGAAGATGGTCAGGGTTGCGGTCAAAAGAGAAACAAAAATAGTTTACAGCTATTTATTTTCCGACGTTTCACCCCACACAACAGCAACTAAAAAACTAATGATTTCAAAGCTGTTCAACCTTTACCTTTGAACAGCCCTGATGAAGCCCTGCAAAGTGGGGCGAAACGTAAGAAAATAAATAGTTGTAAACTATTTTTGTTTCTCTTTTGACCGCAACCCTGACCATCTTCATATATATAAGCAGTTCTAAATTGTAACTGAGTCGTTAACTTCCAAAAAAACACCCAGTGTCATTTTTGTGTTATTTTTGTAAATAAACGACTTAATTATTTAGTAATTATTTCCATTTTTTAAAAAATGATTATCACTATTATTATTAATGGTGATTTTACAATTGGATTCTTTATACAATATAAATAGATTAATTAATTATAGTTTATTTTCAAATGAACATTTAAATCTAAATATGGTACTTATGTTATTCACAACTAGTTATCGCGAATAATGAGACTGGTTTTGCATGACAGTTGATATTTTTTTCCTTTTGTATATGTTTAGGCTGAACTTTCTTTTTTAATTTAGTTTTTCAAATATTTTAATGATCTAATATATTAATATTTAACATATTTATATGTTTTAATGTCTATTATCAGTTCATTGAAAAATAAAATCTGCTTAAATTTTATTTGTTTACGTTTTGTAATTGTTTTTAAAATAGCAGTTATTCTAATAACTTTCTTTTTTTGAAAATTTTTATTAACATAAAATTATTGTTACATGATATATAAGCATTTATGATACTTATAGAGATAAAGTTTGTATATAATTGTGAATAATTATGTGCATTATGCATCCTGCATAAGATATTTGTACTTAAAATATGTAAAAATAACATTAAAATTTCTTATTTAAAATATGAATAAATAATCAAGACTGAAATTATAATACAATTGATTTGTTACGTTTTAATATAAAATATTTGTGTATTACTTGCCCCCCTATATGGTGCATCCAAACTTTTTAGGATTTATATGTATTCTATTTTCTGTGGTGTTTAATTATAATGTTCGCATTTTAGTTTTTAGGCTGTGGATGTGAATTCATTCTCTCTTATTTTGTATTGTAACAATTTTCACTTATTTGATGCTCTTTGCCTCATAGCATCTATTGTAGTTCAATTAAATGATTGTTTATGTATAAAATATATGCAGAAGTTTTTAAAAAAAAATGTTTACCTTATTTTTACAACTATTTTATATATAAAATAATTATTCTCCATCAATGGTGTTCATCCTTTGTTTCATGAAATCATTAGTTTTTAATTCTATCTCAGTCGATATTTGTTGTGTACTTCTGAGGAACTTCCTATTCAAATTTAATACATACTATAAGCTCTCTGTTAGAGAACCGTGCCAAGAAACTGTCATTCCATGATTGAAAATTTAAATGGTTACTGGGATTATATTACAGCTGTTTCCATCATTAGGTTCTGTGGACCCAAATCAGGCTATTTAATTAAACTTACCATATATTCTTTATATTTATTATATATACCATATATTCTTTACTTTATTCTCATTTTTTTCTTTCAAAACATATCTTAAATATTTTAATTATATTTGAACTTTATTATCATATATATCCCGGGGAAAAAAGTTTATATTATGATAAATTCTGCAGATTTTTTTTATATGTTCTAACAATTAAATTTTGATTTTATACAACGAATGATAAACAAAACCTACACTCTCAATAAGGAGTAATTGTAATTGTTGGAGTATGTACATGATGGATTGTGGAGTTGGATGACTTGGTAAAGGAAGGATGCAAGGAAATACAATGGTAGGATAGTTAATAGTCCCTTCAAATTTTCATTAAATCGGGAAATAAAGTTTTCCCTGGGTTTCTGAAGAAATTTAATTAATTAAGTAATTAATTCCCTCCAAACTTTCTTAATCTAAATGGTTTTCAATTTATCATAATAAAACTAATTCACAACATAGCAGTTAAATCAGAGTCAAATTCATGTAATTTATAAAATTTCAGTTTCAACAAGTTCTTATGATGCATATGTTTTCATAAAATGCGTTAAAAGCATAACTCATAATCCATGTGAATGGTTAATTTTTCATTAAAAAACTAATTTACAACTAACTTCTTAAATAATAATAAATTCATAATTATCTGAAGTTTCTAACTGATCTTAAAATTTAGAATGTTAAAATAATTGTTTTACTAACTATATAAAAACAGCAACACAGATCAAGAAATGTAGAAAATAATAGTTCCGATTAGCACCGTTAGAGCTCAGCACCATCCAAACAGCCGTTTTTCAAGTTCAAATATAGCTTTAAAATATTTTTTTAATAATAGTTCTACTAGCTGCTTAAAGATAGCAGCACCAATCAAGAAAGATAGGAGTACTAGTTCCATTAGCCGCCGCAAGAGGCCAGCACCATCCAGACAGCCATTTCAAAGTTAAGCAGGAAAAATTTTATTTTGTATTAGGATATTAGGAACTCACAAGAGCTCAACTGATCAGATCAGGTAGTTGAGTAGTCCAACATAAGTTATGTTGGAACATACTTGATAGGTTTGTTCCAACACAACGTCAGACGGACTTATTGAGCTCCTTTATGTTCCTAATATCCTAATACAAACTAAAAAATTTTCTGCTAGACTTCGGAAATGGCTTTTTGGATGGTGCTGGCCTCTTTTGGTGGCTAATAGAACTACTATTTCAATCTTTCTTGATTTGTGCTGCTATCTTTAGCCAATTAGTCGAACTATTATTAAAAATATTTTTAAGCTTGAAAAACGACTGTTGGGATGGTGCTGCCCTCTGGCGGTGCTAATTGGAACTATTATTTTCTACATTTCTAGTTTTGTGCTGCTATCTTTAGACAGTTAATTAAACTATTATTTTAACAATGTAAATTGTCATTTATATTATATATTGTATATTTTTTGTTTTATTGATCGCAGTTAAAACAATGTATAATTTGTAAGTCATATTTATTCATGTGCGTGCTAAATTAGTTAGTTTATTAAATTGTTCATTTCTTTATGCTCTTATTAACTTAATAAACTGGAGATAAAAAATGAAATAGTAAAATATTTATATTTAAAATATATTATTGTTTGCCTTTAACCATGATAAAATAAGTTCACCTTTTTATGAGTATGTCTTTCATTGTTAAATAATATCAGTTAGAAACTGCAAATAATTAAGAATTTCATTATCTTTTAAATGAGTTGCAAATTTGTTTTGTTATCACAGTGAACCGGAGGTGACAATGAATCCCATAATTAAATCTAATTTTAAAACACATTATTTCATATAAGGCTTGTGGTTTTAATTTATAATTGTTAAAAAGGTTGAATATGTAAAAAGAAAATATGAAACAATTAAGACAATAATATTAAGAAGATAAGAAGGTTATGGTTTAAATGTTTTGTTTTTTTAAATTTTACTAATGTGTGTGATAGTAAGGATTCTATTCTCTTCTTGACTGTGAATAAGTGAAGAGATTTTTCTCCTTCTGTTGGTGTGATCTGTAGAGAAACAGTGTGAATCACTCCTGATAAGTGATATTAGTCTTCTCCTATTTTAATTATAATATTTACTTAAATGAACCCAGAAATTTTCATGTTTATTTTTCATTTTATATATAAAACAACTAAATTAAACTTATTGAAAATTGATTTTTTGATTAGGATTATTTCAGACGAAAATAGGGTTCCTTAATTAATAATGCCTTTTTATAGTCTGGCTGTTTTTTTGGTCTTGAACATTGCTTTACAACACTTTGGTAAGCTTATGCACACTACACCAGGATTTGACTAATTGTCTGTATTATAAATATAATTTTTTGTTAGCATCTATTCAAAGGGTTAAATTTTTTTTTAATTTATTAGTAACAGCCCATTGGTTACTTTTTTTAAATTACCTTCAATATTTTGACGGGATAGGTTACTAATTGGCTATCCTAAAACTTTTTTTATTTTATTTATATATAGATTTATTTATTATCTAAATATGATGAATTGCTTATAATGAATGACTTTTCTTATTTATTACTATTGACACTTATAAATTATTAGAGTAATTTTTGAAATATTATTAAATTATCCAAAATAATTGAAGGTATTTGCTACAAAAACTTGTTTATTTTTTACAGAAGTTTGTTCCATTCTGTGTCAAAAACATAATTAGTTTATTTTTTAACTGACATTTATAGCTTCAATCATCTCCTAGTAAGCACACATTGGACAATAATATTCACCAGTTATTGTTTGACAACAGTCTTCATCTTCTTTAACTTGATTCTGTTATCTTGATGGCCCAGAAGCAATTAAGTGCAGGATAAATGAAAAAATATTTCATATAAACAATCTTTTTCATTTTTAAAAGCTAAGTTTACAAAAATATAGAGAGGCATATTTCAACTCAGTTATTTTATTTTTCTCTTACCTTTTTTATAATTAAAATAAGAAAACGACATTTAAAATTAATCATGGCCTCTTTGTGGTATGATCTCAGTTACTAATTGTTTAATTAATAATTGAATTGATGCAAAAAAACTCTTATTAAAATAACAACATACCCTTATAGTACCATTCAATGATTTATGGTGAAAAAAAATGGCACTGCAGCAGTATTATTAAGTACATTTTATTTAACATTATTGTGCCATATTTTAATATTTACTTCTTCATATTTCTCCTTTGGGAAAAATGATCATGAGACCAACTTTTCCAGGTCATTTTAAAAGAAATTAGACCCCTTCGAGTGTCCTAGGAATATAAATAATTCACTAACTGAATTTATTGTTAACACAACCTAATATACCCTTTGTAAAGTCAGTATTTTCTTGAGGTTAGTTATTGAAAAATAAAGAAAATTCTTTGAAAAAAATTTTATTTCAATGAAAAACTAATGGTGCCAATATTAGGCCTATCATTAGTGATGAAGCGATAAGTTTTCATCACAGTCCTATGCTATTTCTTTACTTATTGGGCAAGGTATAATATTAGAAATAATTGAGAAAGAAGGTTACCTTTTATATTTTAAGATAAGTAGGCTCATACAAAAAAAATAGTGATATTAAAGTAAATGAATTAGATACATAATATGTGATTGATTAAAGTCCTAACATACTGTATGACTTAGTTTCACATTTCTGATAAATTAAATAACATTATTATAAAGACAAAAGTTGTGCATAATATTTTGGGTATTTAGACATATCATCACTAAATTATTCTACAAATTAATTTCTTTCAAATCATTTAAAAATCTACAATTCAAAAAACAACATAGGTTAATAATTAATGTCCTTAACAATTGTACATTTTAATTAGTGTTACTCTAAAGTCTTTACATGCTTTATACAATGTAGAACATTTCAATATAAACAAGGTGAAAACATTTAACAATGGCACTGATATTAAACGGCTGCATATAATCATTTCCAAAACAGAAACGAATGAATTTGAATGGAAGTTTATTTTCTTGTATTTCTAACTTCGATAATGACACCTCCGTTGGGGGAATACTTGTTAGGGCTGTCAAAACTGAGATCTGGGGTAGCACTTCTGAAGTGACTTTTAGTGATCGTCTTGGTTTCAGTTGACTCAATTCTTTCCTTCCTACCACCTGGCATAGGCACTGTTTTCTTTGTAAAGCTCTGTACAGTGTTAGTAACGGAAGGTCTTGTAGGATCATCTGATTTCGTAGTGTAGCTTAAAGTTTCTGTGTAGTCATTACTTCCTCTTCTTACAATGCTTCTGTTTACATCAGGTGAGCTTCTATATGATGCACTGAAAGTAGGTGAATGGATTGGTGAACTTGTGTCGCTCGATTTGAATGAAGTAGAATATTCTAGTTTGCCATTTTTGAGGGGAGTACTGGTACGTACTGGCTCAGGTGTACCATTCTCATTTCCGTGAAGAGTTTTATAAAGTTCAGGTGCTCTGTCCATCAATCCTTTCATAAATATTTTTTTCTTTGTGTCTGTACTTCGGTAATTGTTGTAACCATTTCGGATTCTATTTTGATCATATGATCCTAATGGTCTTCTTTCATCATCCTGAGATAGATCACGTGTGCTTCTACTGATACTTGTAACTATTCCTGGACTTTTAAGAGGTTCAACTCCTTCATCAAGGCGATGCAAATGAGGATTAGATGTGTAACGACTGGCACCTTTGTCTAAGTCACCTGCATGGACGTTAAAGCTTTTACTTCTCAGAAGATTGCTTCGATATGTTCTTGCTGGTTTAGCTGGACCACCATTGCTCACATTATTCACAATAGAAACATTGAACATGCTACTAGAATTGTTCCCCAGCCTGTACCTATCAGAGTGGCCGCTTGTTTCACCATTACTTCTTGTCACGTAAACCTATAACAAAGAAAAGAAAGAATATTACCTAAATGATGAATATACCTCAATATTAAATGTTTTTTGTTTAATAAAAAGTAAATGAATGTAGTTTTTTAAATTTATTGATTGAGATTTACCTATACAAAAAACAAGTGAATTAGCTGAGTAAGTTTAATATAATACAAAAATGAATTGTTTCATTTTATTTCAATTTCTTTGATGTATATTTTGAAAAGATGAAAATTAATAATCAATTGTCAAATAAACATAAATATACACATATTACAACAATCACAAAATTTAACTATTCATTTTATGATCATGAAGGCTAATTTTTATCCTCAAGACAATTTTCAGAGCAATTCATGTCTTGTTTTAAGAACTATACCACTATTTGAATAACATTTCAAATTTCCAAGCAAAACTGAACAAGTTTTAATAATATTTTAAGTAAAATATTTAAATGTATACATACAATGTATTTTAAAAAGTACTCTATTCCCATTTGCTTTCGATAACATTTGATATCGTGTACAAGTCTATTAATTTTCAGGAAAATCAATTTTACTTTTTTTTTAATCTGAGTGGGTTCCCGAGCAAATATGATTCAATCTGAACCATTTGAACAATATGTCTTTCTTTCTTGCGGAAGAACTTTATCAGAATTTATTGAAGAACAAAATGGTCTCCTATCACAATATCATTGAGATAAAAAAAATGTTAGACTAAGTTTTATTTCAGATATAAAATTATTATCCTTCATAGTTTATGCTTTAATCTAATAAGTAGTATCAGGTCTGAAAACAAAATGTTAAAACTGTACAAAAATATTTTTTAATTTTGATATTTAGTATTTCAGTTTTGTTAATTTTCTGTCTTAGCTTCTAAATTTCCTTCAAAACCTCAAACTGCCATTATATAAGTGCAAGTGAAAAAAATAATAATTAATTTTCAAGAACAGATAAATGATGAAAGCGTAGAAATTTGAAATCCGTATAAGATATAGCTTGGATAACAATTTATATTATCAAAAATATATGATGGCTGGAGGCAAATGACTTATATTTCAAAAAATATATAGAAAATATTTGAGTAAGCTAAGATAAGAGATATAAGACAAAGAAGTCAGATAAAATTATAATAGATAGAAAATAAGAAAATAAAGCATAAAATATAAACATGCACTAATGATACACTATTGTAAGTAAAGAACCTTTCCAATTGTAAAAATTCTTAGGACCACCAGAAAAATTGTTGTCAATTATTCATTTAATCAATACAGACTCACCGCTATCTTTATACGAACGATCAGATGTTTGTAGTCGCAGTCAGTCATAATTAGTCAGTCTCACGCTGAAAATTAGAATAAAGTTGTATGTAGTTTTCATGTTGTTATAACAGTTGTCAAACCTGCAATGGACTTAGGCAGTAATATTTTAGTCAGTCACAACATAAATATATTCCTATCTATTCAACTTGATGCAAACAGATAGTTATGATTTTTTTTTAATGCTTAAAAAAAGGTATATTATAGGTTTTTATAAGTTTGTATGATTATACTTGATACCAATAATATATGTATGTAGGTTTCTATTAAAGAATAATCAGTAAATTATAATATTTGCTGTTTATACTTAAATAAAAACAAAATTACTAACACAATATTCAACATATTTATCTTCACTTTACTACAATTGAATAAAAATTGTATGACTTTCTAAAAGTAAATTATTCATTGTTTTGCTTACAACAATGAAAACATACATGTAGTTAGGCCATCATAATTATATGCGATTCTTGCTGCAAAATATTGAAATTACAATATGAATTAGAAGAAAGAATTTGATGAGAATAAATAATCACAGAAAAGATTAAATAGAAAAGGAAAATTACAATTTCTTCTGCTGGATTATGCAATATTCAATCAAAAAAATATAAAGTCGGAGTCCTGGCAATGCCAGCTTTTCCATAAGAGCCCTAAGCACCACAGGTTGTGGTGTCATTCAGTCTCCATTCGTTTTCAATTTTCAATGAGCTCTTCAACCACAGAGAACGGAGGGAAGATTGTTTAAATATCTCTAGGCCAAGAGTAAATATCGAACAAAT
>NW_027110474.1:1545332-1554235 GCF_000696795.3 Halyomorpha halys
ATGAATGAATAAATATATGTATACATTAATATATTAATTATTAATGCAGAAGATTGTAATAAGTAATGTTTATATTTTTCATTTTGGTTTGCCTAATACTCTAACTGAGGGACAATGTAACACATAAGAAACAAATAGAGAAAAACCGCAAATAAAATGGTGAACAGGCATCATTTGAGGAAACTAACTATACGGAATAATTATAAAACTCTGTTGCAGTACATTTTTTTTATCAAGTCTTTCATCTATGAACATTTTTCTTGATAATCTAACAAAGAACGACATTAGCACAAGGAAACAAATATAACTGCCACCCAAGTTTCAAACAACTCCATCCAACTTTTATGGAATACTAAAGTTATACAAGAACAAAAATCTAAAATTGGTTATCCTTTTTCAAATAGTATTTTTAGATGTTTAGATAGAAAAATTAAAAAAAAAAAAAAATCAAACTAACAAAAAAAACCTAATATAAAGATGAGCAGTTATTATTAAAAAAAAATCTTGATAGAAATTTATCTATCTGAAAAGTAGGGAAAGCTTTATTTAGATACAAATTAAACAACTTCTGAAATTTCTATAAAAAAAATATAGCATCTTCATCTGAGCACTGCATAGGTTGTAAACTTATCAACAAAATTGTATATTTAATCCATAAGCACCATTAAAAAACATGTATTTCCTATGTAATATTTTTGTAAGCACTTAACTAGATATCCCAACAGCATTATGTTCAAATATGAAACAAAAGTTTTAATCAAATGCAGGAATAGGTCAGCCAGATTGGAGTATGCCTTGTAAATCATTCTTCACTACCTTAAGTTTAGTATGTTAGACTAAATTAATAACTATTAGTTTAAGTAGTATTTGTCAATCTTTACAAATATGAGTAGACATTGTTAAAAGATCTAGTCTTTAAATCGAAGCTGTGTCATGATTTTTAAATTAATATGTTTACTAAAATGGAAAGTATAAAATAGTGTAACTACATGTCAAATGTTTACAGTTTAAAATATGCCAAAGAAACACAAAGTACAAGAAATAAAAAGTAGAAAGACAAGATTAACAAAATTTGGCTTTGAAATAAGACATAATCACAATCATCAATAAATTGAATAAATAAATGGTTAATAAATTATTAGTGTTGTTCGTCACTACTTGAAATTGTTAGAGGTTATCAAAATAGATTTTTTAAGATGATACACATAACTTTTTTGTTAATAATTGCTGTGATCCAATTGACCATAGTTAGGTCTGTTTTTATTTATCTATCCAATAGTTAATATATAATTTCTAATTATTTCCATGTTGTATATAAAAGTCAGTTGTATCGAATAGTAGGACAGTTTAAAGAAGGAAAACTTGAAGCATACAAATGTGGTAAACAATTATATTTTACTTAGTTTTTAATGATCATTTATTTATTTAGTTGAGAGTTTCAGAAAAAAAAAATCCAAAAAATTAAAAATAATATTTTTTAATATACATTAAGAATATAGTGAATCATATTTAATTTACAAGCAACACTTCTAAGTAGCATACAGGAAACTAACTAAGAGAAAAGTAGGATCACTGAAATTAATTTTAAAACTAAGTAGTAGATCTGTCACCGCTAAAAGCAACTATTAAGAAGATAGTTAAAAAAACTTCACCTGAATACTTGGCTGCAATGAGGAAAATTTAAACACGGAGGTTATTAATAATGTTTTAATTGAGTTAGTCAAAAGTAAAAATTTAGAAAAGGAGGTTAAGAACGAAGATGGTTGGTTAGTTTTCATTTTTGATTTTTCTAAAAGGAAACGAACCTGTTTTTTAGTCTTGTGCTCTTGCAGTTTTCGCGGGAGGGTCTGTACTCCCCCTCGATCACTGTAGTACAACGTTGTTCCATTTGAAACAGGGTTCTTATCACTACTCAGCTTGCTTGTCGATTTACTAAGTCTCCCAAGTGTGCTTGTACTGTTTGACTGGTGCCTGTAATAAAAATTGAACCCATTTTTCAACAAATTTGGAATCAAATTTCATGAAAATATTTTATTTGTCTACTGTGAAATTTGATAAAGAAAGCAGTGCTCTCTTTCAATGAAATTCTCCCCCCAAAAAATCAGCTGGCAAACTAGTGTATTAAAAAAGTCTTAAAAAAAAAAATAATAGTTTTAAAAATTTTGAAGACTGAATCTAATTAGAGACAATGATAGAACATAAGATTTTTATTATTTTAATTAAAAGTTTAATAGCACCATGAAAAGATTAAGAATCTGTAAACCTTATAAAAAAAATAGTGTATTTTCTTGGTAAGTTTTTAAACATTATATACAAGAAATTCAAGTTGTACATTTCATATTTCAGCAAATAATGCGTCGAAAGTCAAGGCCAAATCATTTTGTTACTTTAATAAAGTGCCTAAACAAAAACATGTGCTTCAGATGTGCAAAATGACCTAGAAGGCGCTGTAAGCAAAAAATCTGTAGTAGAACATAGGCTATATAGCTCCTAAGGGAACAAATGTTTAATGCTGAAGCAAAAATACAATTGAGAGAGGAAATTTTCTATATAATTATATTTGATATATAAATTAGCGATTCAGAAAAAGAAAATAATGAACAGCCTCTACAGGAATGAAAAAGAAATGTTTAAATAAGTTGAAAAAAATTGGAAGAATTCATATTATTATGTTTTTTTAAAAATTAATTGAATCCTTTTTATTTATTTTAATACAGTTTTAGAATAAATCTATAATGAAGAGTTTTACTCCATGTTATTATTTGGAATTTTCAGAAATTTTTTTTTTTATTGTTTAAATTTTATTTTCCTTGGTAAAATATTGCACCCTTTACTGAATGTCATTTATCGATACCCTTCATGTTTGGAAAATGGAAAAAAAAATAACATGAAACAATCCATTGAAGCATTCTCACTTGTCACAAATCTAACAGTATAACATGGATTAATAACAAAAATATCGCATTAGTTAGATTAATACAAACAAGGGTTAATGGCAGCAATTGACTGCAGACAATCACATTAAATCAATATTAATTATTTTTAATCAAAGTTAGTTTCACGGGTTATGTAATAAAAGCAAATACAAATTATAGTAATATACCATATCCAATCCAATGTAGAGAGTAATCAATAAACATGTAACATTGTTTAGGACTGATGAAGATTTCCAATATTTCAATAAAAAAAAAATTAAATTATCAAATAATTTAAAAATCATAAGCAAACAAGCCTCGTTTTTGAAGAAAGATACTTTTATCTTGGCTTGAAATTATTAGTTAAATAATATAAACTGAACATGTTCTGGAGATTTTTTGATGAGACAACCACAGAAAAAACATACCATTTATAGAAATAATATATATCTTTTTTATTACAGATTAATATAATATATTTTCTGTTTATGCCAGACATGTATTTTACATATCTACCAAGCTCAAATGCATAATTTTGGAGAGTAAGCATTTACATAATATTTTCCATTTCAGTTGCTAGTAAAAAATCATATAGAGGTATTTGTCAAAATTTGTGATCCTCTTATACAGTGATTTCACATGCCAGAGCAACATAAAGAATTGAAACTAACTAACTATCCCAGATCCTAGAAACAAGGAAGAAAAAAGGCAGTTATTTCACCCCAATTTTTTATTAATTTAATGAAAATTATGTATAATTACAAGTCAAAATGAGTCAGCCAAGTATAGCCAGGGGAATACAAAATGGCGGTTGATTCCAAACGTTGAAAAATTAATTTTTTTTTTTTTTCGAGCTCCACATGATTGAAACTACCTACTCACTACACCACAAAACCTAATAGAGCATCATTCAAAGTAGCGTAAATTTGCCAAAATATTAGCCCTAATGAAACTATTTATGTTAAATGGTTTCCGAAATATAGCTTTTTCAAAGCAACATATCATAAAAAATTTACTGAAAAATCAGTAGTTAGTGAATTTATTTTGGGAAATCTATATCTCATGAACCAATTGACATACAGATGTCTATCAGCATTCAAATTGAAGCTAGTTAAATCTACTATAAAATAGTTTAAACATTTATCTCCTTAAAAGTATGAGTTTTTATGATATTTGCCAAAATAAATTTTAGTTGCTCTGACAAAATTTTTGATTCATGAAAATATATATTCAGGAACCATTAGACCTGGAGATGTCAGCCAGCTCTCAAATTAAAGCTAGCTCATTTATCCTTACTTTGTAGGGGTAGTACTTTTCATGATATTCGCGTATGATATGAAATTTTGTCCAAACAAATCTTACGAAGATAATTATCATAAACTACCTTACAGTAATTTAAACTAGCTTTAATTTTAGTGCTAGCAGATATCTCTATGTGTAATGATTCCTGAGATATAATTTTTCCAAAAATTAATTTTTAAAAATACTGATTGTTTTGTTATGAATTGTTGCTTTTAAAAAAACTGTGTATAGAGAACTATTGAACGTAAATAACTCTATAAGGCTCATATTTTAGCAAATATACTCTACTTTAAATAATGCTCTATTAGGTTTTCTTGTCTTGTTGATTGGTTTAAAGATATGGAGCTCTGAAAAAATTTTTTTTTAATCTTTTTCAAGAGTTGCCACTTTTTATTCTCTCTCCCTATACTTGGCAGACTCATCAATTTTGAATTGTAATTATACATATTTTTCATTAAAGTAATAAAAAATTGAAGTGAATTAACTGACTTTTTTTTCTACCAGGCTATTGTACTACAAGTAGCAGCAAGGATAAACAAAGTGAGTTGGACATATTAAATGATATGTCATTATAATTTGTCGTAGAATGATAGTTTCATTAAGATGATTTAATTATTTATTGCTGATGTTGATTACATATATTTAAACAATAACTAATTGTTTTTAGAAAATTAAAAAACTTTTGTTTGCATCCTAATTATTTTGGGTTTACAGGTCAAAATATCTCGTCAAATATATGTTTTTATTACATATAAAACATTTCTGAATTATATTGATATTTTTCTAACTAAGTATAAATAATTTTTACCTAAAATAATGATAATAATTGATTAATTTTCATTGACATTTGTTAATTAAAATCGAAATTGAAAATAGCGAGAATACGCAATAACCATTACTCCTACCTCTATAAACCGAAGTTATACATTCGTCACCAAAACTATTGTTTAAATGTTTTAAAGGCATATTTTAAAGAAATAATAGTATATTGACTAGTAATAATTACAACTCCTTATGAAATAAATAAAACGATCGATATAGAAAAAGCAATTTAAAGAGGCAAGGGTTTTAACAATGGCAAAGTAAAATATAATATCAGCTGGGCTGATTTAAATGCCCTGCGAATTTGAATTTCAGATGAGATTCCGATATCTGTTTTTACTATAGTAAATCATTTATTTTAAATTCCGATTGTATAATTAATTCAGAAGACCACACCCTTTAACTACTGCGCCGAACAAATGGACCGATATGGCGAAGGTCTATCAGCAATTATCATGCAAATTTCTAATATAAAGTACACAACAGATGAAACAGCCGATATAATTTAGCAAGTCGGGAACGTGTTTTAATTTTTTACACATTTTTATTTCTGTCAAATACATTCAAACTTTAATATAGTCGGTTTCATAAACAATTTTCTCGCTAATAAATCTCGTTCAAAAAAATAAAATAAGCTAGTATTTATGGTACAGTTAGTTTTTCTCGATGGAATATAAAACATATCGCCAATATTATTGTTGTAGCTTTAGACAACTCTAAAAAAAAAATTTTGAATTTTTGAAAATAGGTTCAAGTATGTGTGTAGTTAGAGAAAAATAATTGTTTAACTCAACTTTTGATCAAATTTAATAAAGAAAAAAATGAAAAACATGTTATATGTAATTTCGCTCAAGCTGTGTGACACCTCGTAAGTCCGAATACAACTTTATTCAATGAAAAACATATGTATATAAATTAATGCTTAGTTCTAGGAATATAACGAGAGAATTCTCGAAGTAAGAAAATGTATCCAACAAAACGATGGATGTGATGAGATGTCTCTAAAAGATTTTTTAATGTATACAATTCGTATGTCGAGTCAAAATTATTTAAATATACAAAAAAAAAATTAAATTTATATCTGTAACAATGCAGTCTCTGAAACGTCCTGAAAAAATAATCATCAAACACCTTTCACTTACTATAAAAATTCGTATTTAGGGTTTCTTGAGGTGAAAATAGCGAATATCAACTTTGTTCCTACTAAGAATATAATAGTTTAACGAAATATAATGTAGCCGTGTATATAACAATGTGATCGGAAAACATCGGGCGTTCTCGTTTTTTGTTCCCGATTCGAACTACTGTCTATATTTTTCCTCTTTTTATCTTCCTTAATTATACATCAAATTCTTCAATATTTTGTATTCACTCGTAGTTTATTACTGATAATAATGGAAACTGGTTATTTATTTCAAATAAGCAAAATTAAAGAAATGTTAAAGGAAGATTTTTTTTAATCGTCATTTAAGCCCCATTAGAATATTTTAATGAGGATAAGACCAATCTGATTTTTATGGCCACTTAATTGAACACTGATTTAGTGAATTTTATCAAAATCTTACGAACCATTTTTGAGAAACTCCTATAAAAAAGTGTAAAGGGACAGCTAGATTTTAACGAAAAAGTTTTTGCAACGTCATGATTATTTGGACCTCAAAATGTAGTTCGAAATTTTGCACGAACGAAATACTTCCACTTCCTAAATATTTCATGTGTAGGTGAAAGTAAAAAAAATATATGAATTAAGAACTAACGTATTTTAAATTGTTCACCTAAAGGCAAGAAAAGATATTTACAAAATTTGTTAAAGTGTGAAGTTTAGATGATGAAAAAAATTAATCAAAAATTTTGCATCCTCAAAAAAATATAAATAAATAATTGTTTTGAACAGCTAAGAAAATGTTTATAAAGATTTTCCTTTTTGTTGCACTAAAATCAATAAAAAAAAATCTCACAGTGATAATAACAAAACGGCTATAAGAAGAAAACAAAATATTTTGGCAAACAGGTGAAACTAAAAAACAAAATCATACTGGGCAACATTTTTCTTAAGCAACGTCACCGTTCGAGAATTATGGCCATTGTATATTTTAATATCAGAACGTGGGAAGAGAACAACATGAGGTTGCCCAGCGTCCTGGGAGCGATGCTCGTAAATGGTCGAAGTTCCTTCGTGACAGAAATTGAGGAGATACAGAGATGAAGGATAAGACGAAGAGAGACTTTAAGAGAGGTATAAGGAGGGGTATAATGGAGGAGAGGAAGGGTATAATGGAGCGATGAGGAGCAGCGGCACTCCTGTGGGCTGGAGCAGGAGGCTTTATAAGGAGCTGCAAGGACCAACCTCCGCAACAATATCACCCTCAGCCAAAAAAGGTCTACTAGTCGACTCCGGCATGGAGCTGCAGTGGTCCCTGGTATATATTCCCATATCCGAGGGCGGAACAGCAGCGGAATTCGGGGTCATCAATCACACAATACAATGATTAAGGAACAATGAGTATTCCTCCAGAGCTTCCAAGATCAGAAACAGCGGATTCATATGATACACCAGCGGAGTTAATTCGAGTATAAATATTTAGTAGTACTGACCATATCCAACACAACTTCACAAGTTTAGAGTTAATGTTCAATTGGAAGTAAGGAGTTCCTTGTACTTATAATATTTAAACTGAATTTATCATCCTAAATAAGGTAAACCGGGGAATGTGGATTGTTGCGTTTCATGTTGAGCAGAAAATGGATATCTTTAGGAGCCTCTATACATTTGCAAAACGAATACCAGGCTGGCCTGAATTTGTGGACGACCCGCTGAGAGTCAAAGGTGTCCAAAAAGGCTTGTGCTGCGTCCTCATGTTTGTGTTCAGTTAGAACTGTTTTAGAACTCCCAACAGATAAATATTTGTAATCTTCGAATTTTAATGAATTGAAGAATTTCTCCAACTAACTATTTAATTAACTTTGTCGGTTTATTTAGCATAATACTAACATAAATTTATAAATACATTAAAAGTTAATTAAATTAATAAGTTTGTGATGAAAATTCAAGAATAAAAGTTGAATTTATAGTTCATGTAATACCATTTCTATGAATTTACAGTTAAAATCTACTTTGCTGATATTTATGGTTGTTATCTCTATTGTGTTAATTTTGACAATGTAAATGGGATGCAATAGCCCGAAAGTCAAAAGGACATAGTACCGACGTTTGTGGCTTCCTTGTTCACCAAGCATTTGTGATTCTTGGTTTTGCGGTGGCAAACGTGTAAATCCAGCATTAGGATACCTACCTGACGCCATCTTTAATCAAGTTGGAACCCGGGATAACTCAAGATATGGGGCTCTCTAGATATACTCTTTATGTTATAAAGATTTATAAACATTAATTTATCTATCAATAAATAGTTGAAAGCTATTATTGTTCTTCTTGACCACAGTCCAGACTACCTCCTTCTTAACAGTCGGCTCTTATGAAGACCTATACTGTACATAGAAATGTAGGCAATAAAAAAAAAAAAGTTGAAAACTTACTAAATTCTCTTTCAATACTTCAACAAAATAAATCAAGCGGTGACCCTCCACTTCAAATTTCGATTGCATGGATTTCGGAATTATCTCCATAATTAATCTGTCCTAACCTTATTATGAGAATGTCCGTTTTTGGTTTTACTGTCAACCGACTGACTGTGCAGAGGTCTCTTAAGGTCGCTGGTCCAGAAGAACAACGCAACTGCAAAAGCTTATGAAATTGACTTTATTGTTTTCGTGGATTCCAATATAAATTTACCACTTGTTTGTACTTACAAAATCCCTTCCTAGGCGAATTTGTAAGTGCAATTATGTCGACTTACAAACATCTAG
>NW_027110474.1:1554929-1569366 GCF_000696795.3 Halyomorpha halys
TAACTTTAGAATGAAGCTCTTATACATATAGTAATTTAAACTAATGCACCTGACAATATATATTTAAGTTATCGCATTGTACACTTTGTCGGCTTTGGTACATATTTGTAGGATATTATGGTATGTCTTCAATAAGTTATAAAAAGCGATGTTTTTTTTTTGTTTGGTTTACAGTCTACCCATTCATTTCTGACAAATGGAGGGGGATTATCCAAGTAGGTAATCAACTTATTTTAACAATCTAAGGGTCGAATTTTCATTCTGTGGGACCATCACGAGATAAAAGTGAACTTTTACGCCTCGACTCCTTCAGCTACAACGGCTTCTTTACTATGCTATCGTATTTCATCCTATACTTACCACTTATAACAACCACAACAGTCAAGTAAATCACTTGGCAGAAAATATCTTATCAGATAGGTTTCGAGTGTTGTTGCCAAACAGGTTCATGGAGAAAACTCCACTCGAGCTTGATCTGTTAGTGAGAAGGGTAATGCGGACATTTATAGGATGTGAATTAGGGCGGCTGAATGAGACGACAAGAGCTAAAGCACTTAGCGTAGGACGGTCCTTGCCGGCTCAATGAACGTAGGTACCAACACGTCAGAGAGTGAGTGAGTCATGCTCCAGATGCAAGTGAGTCAAGCTCGGTCTACTACCGGTTCTCTCGGACGTCCAGCAAGAGCAACATGTCTATAAAAGTATGCCGTAATTAGGACATCGGACGGCTCCCTGCCCACGGGGTAAGGGGGCTCATTTATAACACAACTACGTGAACGTATCACGTCAACAGAGATATATCTCACGTGTCAGCTGATGAGAGGAAACAATCGATCCATGTCTAGCTAGCGATATTGCGTCCAGCCTACTTAAGCCACGGCTGTATATAATACAGAAATAATCGAAAGGCAAAATAAAGGATTATACTTTTGAAAGGCGTGGAATACTATTGCCAAGAACTACTACATCATCCATTATTCATGTAAGAGAACTTTACAATCATTCAAAACTGTTTTTCATACTTTGCTTTTTTACAACTCCAGGTTAGTAATGTTACTCCTTTCTCGGCATTGCAGTAATTTTCATATCTCTGCGGAATCACTGTCAGGATGAACTAATTTCCGTTGACTCAAACCAACACAAAGTTGCCCATGCGTTATTCTCTTGTCAAAAGAAAGTCCGGTTTAAAACAGATAAACAATTTTTATTTACGAAACAATATTGCGGCCATTACTTATCTATGGTTGTGATATATGGGGCGAAGTGTCTGGTACCAAATGAAAAAAAAAAAAACAATGTCCAAATAATTGCAGTAAACGATCCTTGGTTTTTAAGAAATAGTCAATCACATCTCAAACAATAGATAAAATCATCAAGAACCGTTTTACACAATTCCATTACCAGTTACCAGTAGTTAAAGGCCCAGTGGCTTACAACATAGAATTTTTTTTTTAAATTGCTGAGGTGAAAAACTTGCAAATAGAATATAACTTATACAATAGGTCAATGTACAAAATCAGTCCTATTGGTGCTTACTTGTAAATGAGATAACAGTAAGGATCTTGTGCAATGCCTCTTTTGATTGCTATAAACAGAAAACTTGTTTAAGTCATTATTTAGAAATTCGCCTGCAAAATGTAAGAGGGATACTCTCTGTATCCCCTCTTCTACATCCCGGATTCCAAAATTATCTTCACAGTCCACCAGTAATGCCTCCATCTATACCCTACACGATTAATTTGAATGTTCATCTTTGATTTTATTGCCATGACCGTGTAGGAGTCATTTAAGTTTGAGGGATTTAATTGAATTTAAAGAAATATAGGTCAATCACGTCATCGAATTCGAATTAGAATAAGTATTCATTGTTACAAGTTAATATTCAATTGTAAGAAAGGTAATGGAATCTCCATCCATTACAGCAAGTGTTGCATTGAAGCTAAGAGCTATTGATGTACTTTATAGAGGTCATGGACAAATCGCTTCCTTCCTCACTTTCGCAATAGCTAACATTTAAACTTAGAGCCCCATGTGCTCAACATCCCAACTGGTAGGAGGCCGTCGCTCAGGGACGAACATTCCAGAACCTTTTGCGTCATCTCGTTGGTCAAACCAGGGCAACCAATGAAGGCTTGTGTTTCTCTAAACGAAATTCTTTAGAACAAATCGATCTACATCATATCGACAAGCTGAATCGCCGGGCCTAAATTATGCTTCAGAGAGCGAAGCAAATCCCAAAGACATGACAACAGCTGGTTAGGCTCTTTAAAAATTGGAAATTTTGTTTACATCATGTCCTATAAAAAAGGCTATTAAAAATTTCACATAAAGCGACACTGAAGCCTACGAGCAACAAAATACATGCTAATCCACACAATACTTCCTGTATGTTCTACCAATAATAGGTTTTAAAACCAGTCCTTTCGGGAAAAAGTCGGCGTTAAAAAAATAAGAAATACCTTAATCCCTTTAAAGGCAATATAAATGTGGAACGGTGGCGTAGTGAATTTTTCGAAATCATTCTTACGCAAGTAGCTGAAGCAATCTGCCGGAACAGTCCACCGATAACCTGTTTAAAAACCGTTCATCATGTTCGCTATAAGAATTATCAGATTAAGAAATCTGCAAGTCGATAGGGAATGAAAAAGTTAAATCTAATTTACATAAATTTAGTAAGGCGGGGGGGGGGGGAATCCAACTAGGAATACACAACCTACACGTCCAATATCCACAGCTGCTAATTCACAGTTTTAATAATCTTTCTACCAGCAATTTCGAAACATTGATTGGACCGGGAAGCAATCTTTTCTTTTCGCCCGTTTGATGATCCGCGGATGAGTTGAGAGTTGTTACAAAACGAAGAAAGCAATTATAGGATCGTAAAAGAAGTATCCATAACTCTAGAAGATGAAAGAGATCTACCGATAGGTGCATTGGAGTCGAAATATAATTAGAAACAGTTTCAGATAACTAAATATTGGTCAAGGAGTCTTTTATCTGTAAGAGACTGAGTCTGAACAAAGTTAGTGTAAAATAAATATAAAAAATATTTTTCTCGATTTCAAAATACAAAACATTAAGAGAAGAAAACAAACATGCACAATTTATAATAATTTACAAGTACTTCCATGTGTTGTACAACAAAATGTTGAATCTATTTACATGAGCTGAATAATCGTGTTTTGTAGTTTTTCAGGCTCATTTACATGTTATAAGTTGAACATTGTTTGAATAGTATGTATGTCACTGAATGTCAACATTTATTCACAAAACAATGTGTAGGAATTCAATTTTCATTTAACTCTTTTCATCTAGATCTAACAATAAACTGAAGGCTGATTTGGGTATATGAATGAGAGATCTTTTGATTTCTAATAAATCATTCAAATACAAGTAAAATTCTTTTTACTCAAAATAACAACGAAGAAGGTGAAGAAAAAATTTTATATTGCAACGACTTATCGAAAGGGGGTTTGATGTGATGGATCGCAGTTGGAAGTTGGACCCACGACTCTTGTGCGAGAACAGTAAGTGAAGTCGAGGCGATTCACATTTGTTTTCAACGCCAAAGTGATGAATAAGATCGGATTAGACAGTTAAACGATAATTTTATATAAATAGGTTTGAAATGGTGGTAACGTTTTTACCCACTTTATCCAGGATATGGACCAAAATAGGGAAAATTGTAATATTTTTTTAACATATTGTATATATCACTAACTGTAACAAAATTTCAATTTTCGTTGTGTATTATTGTAGTTCAATAGTTGTTAAATAAAATATAGGCATAATTATTATGATTTGTCCATTTTTACTCATTTTCGTAAGGGTTTAAAGTTACTTTCCCCTATACACTCAGGATACATAGCAACAATAAAAAATTTTCACAGAACAGAAAACTTTGATCAAGCTACCGTCTATTTTTATAACGTTTTCTAAAGAGAATGAGTAAAAAACAAAAATATATCAAATTAAAATATATCTGAAAATTCCAAATTATTTTAAATACTAAATATAATTTTTAAATTAAAAGTATAGAGATGATAAAAAAGATACGTCGTATAAAATAATTATTGGGAAGTAACATTCATAGAAAAGAAAGTATAAATTTGAATCGTTAGAGGTTAAGTAGATCAATGACCAGTAGATACTAAGAATACTCATCTTTACGAAAATGCCACCCGATCACTTTTAAACCAAACTCAAGAAAATAAATAAAGTCGGAAGGTAGTGAAAAACAAAGTGGGCGGGGCCTGGATTCCACTGCTCAATGACCCCAATTCAAATACTCTGGGCGGTATACAAAAACTTTCTTCAAAAATTGGTGATCTTGTTTGGATAAGAATCGTAGTTTGAGGTCGTATTAGTAAAGGCTCCTTAGGAACATCTTACTCAAGGTCACCTTTAAAAGTATACTTTTTGCTTCAAGTAAGAAAGTTATCGTTTCATAAATGTTCTATTGAGTTTTTGTTCGCTATGGGAGAAACGAACCCTAAGGAATTATTTTAAATCAAAGGAGTGTTTAAAAAATGAAAATATTGTTTAACAAAGCTAATCGTATGCATCTAAAGGAACCCTTATCTAAGGTTTTCCTCGGAAAATTCATAAATGTGCCTACAAGAAACCGTGGTACAACTAAATAGTATTAAGCTAAGGATAAATCAGACTTTTAGAGTATTAGGTTAAGAATCACGCATCCTGTACCTGACCTTATGCATGAACTATAGGAAATGATTTGACTCAGACGAAAATGTACTGTTTATAACTTATAGGCATCTAAAGGAACCCTTAACTAAGGTGTTCCTAAGGAATTCATAAATGTGTCCCTAAGAATCCCTTGAACGAGTAGATATTATTAGGTTAAGAATAAATCATAGGCTTTTAGAGTATTAGGTTAACAATCACAACAATGCTTTAAATCTGCATTGAAGAATATTCATATACTTAGTTCACTTTTATCCTATTAGCTAGGAACAGAACAATTCCGAAATGAGAAAAGAATAACTGCTATTACAGATAAGTAGTCTAGCAATAAAGTATAATTAAATACTAATTTATAATGCCACTAATCTCGAATGCAACGGCTTTCTCTTGAATAGCACGTCTGACATGATAAAATAAAAAATCTGCACAAATCGCTATCCTGGCTTAGCAACTTGTCATTTTATCATATTAAACATCTTTGAATAATAAAGATAACAGTTGATGATACTTAAGCTGATGTTTTAAATATAAGCTCCAAGAGTAGAATACAAAAATTCTTAACACAATTATCAGGTAAAAGCGATTAAAATTCAAGACGAATGACAAAGGATGATTGGAAATAGCGGATAGGCAGTATTTAAATCTCACTGATACAATACGGAGCCAGTTAGATGATAATTGGCGAAGCCTATAATTAGCCAATCTGAGAGGAAGGTAATGAGAGGTTAGGAATTGAATAATGTGACAGGTACAAGCTGAACAAGAATGGTGCCACTCAAGACAATGGATCCTACAAGCAGGTGTCGTCCGCCAGGGCGGGTCTGCGTCATAAATATCGCCAGCTATTGCCAAGTCGTGGCGAAACCTCTACCATCGTGCCCTCTTGTGCAACCCCTTCGTGGAATGTTTTGCCACTTGAGATGGGAATATATTTTTTTTCATGAAACCGGTGGAGATAATGGCTCGGATTGGCCAAGGTCTGTTCCTGGTAGCAGAGATCTAAGCTATTAGCATAGCTCTCATTACCCAATAGCGATCTAATTAACCAACCTTGGTCCAAGACGTCCCGGCTGTCTTGTATCCTGTTCCCCTAAGGCTTCGCTACTTTCATTACCCAAACAGGAATCCTTTACTGCTTCTTTTTTTTTTTTTTTTTTTTTTTTTTTTTTTTTTTAAAGCACCATGTGTGAGGGAATGCAAACACTCGTTCGCCACAACAGTTGCACATTCTTTAAACAAGAAAAAAATATATCAGCAGCAGACCTCTATTACTAAAGCGAAGAAAAGCAGGAATAAGGTTCCGACTAATCGTAAATTTTACTCACAAACAGTCATAATTCGAAAAGTATACATTCTAAGGGAAAATCTAAAAATAAATGAGAGGTAATAATATTCTCTACAAGACAAGAACAAAAAACAAATGGGGTTATGGGCGTTGACGACCTCAGGGTTTTACGCCCTAAAGCCCCAGATAACAAAAACAAATATTAGCAAACATGTGCAGAAGACTCGTAAAATAATTTTAACAAATATCCGTTATTTCCATTCTCACACTGTTCCCTAACGCGTTTGGTACCAAGTGCATATCGGACGGATTCTTTATTTTTATTTATCGTTTGGATTGTACGTATCGCAAAACGAAAAAGTTAAAATTTTGAGGGGTAAATTATTTTTCTGTGTTGGTTATAAAGGTTCATTATTGAAAATTACAAACCATAAAGTGAACGTTTTCCTATGGGAATATGATTACTCAGCTGTCTGGTGTTCATCCATAAATTTTTCCTTACGGTGGTTTTGGGACCAATTCCGATAAATATACTGTTTATTGTATCTACCCTAATGAGCAAATTCGACGTTTGCATATTCAAATATTTCGAAAAACTAAAAGCCAAAGCAAAAGAAATTAAAACCTCATAATAAAATTCATTTACACCATCCTGTGTTCGCAATTTGGAAGCAAAGTACATATTGGAATTGTGATCGTTTTAGTCGAGGGAGTCCAGGCGTTACTTAAGTAACAACAAGCACTTTACTGCAGCGGTGCCGCTTCGATTCCGGCTTGGGTGGGTTGACTTTATTTCGTGTTGGTCCCACAGAATGAAAACTCGATCCTCCTACAATGAATAGAATAGGTTGATAACCTATAGGATAACCCCTGTACGTCAGATATGACCAAGTAAGTGTAAAAATAAAAATGCTTATGGATATGAGAACCTGCGCAAAATACTTTAAAATAAACATGGTGCAAAGTCATACGGCATATTGGACTTTGAACTATGTTAAATTCTTCTGCTCCCATATAAATATATTACTTAATTTTGTTTTTAGTTTTTTTAGAAATATTCAAAAACTATGAATATTCTGGAACAACCAGCGTGCTCATTAAAAAGATAATTTAATTCTCTAATTATAGGAAGATAGTCCAGGTGGCGGACAATTCATTCGTACGCTGTGTTTCAATCTGACAGCCCTGACGAAGCTCTATCCTACAAAATGGGGAGAAACCTTGGTTAACAATAATTAGTTTTCTTTTACTATTTAGACACCTTTATTGACCGCCACTTGAAATATCTTCCTACAACCTAATTCATACGGTCAACTATCTTCATCCAATATAAATTCTCTAATAAGCTAAATTATCAAGGTAGTAAAGTTTCGAAGCTTCAAGTCCACTGCGTGACAAAACTGTAAAAGTGGCTTTCAATTCATTTAAATGAGTCCACAAAATACTACTTTACAAGATGATAATAAAATCTGCCTGAACTTATAGATTAGAACTGTGGGCGACAGCTACAAATTCCAATATCGAATGTATTAAATCCGTTCAATTGGTTGTATTGTTGTTCAAACAATAGTCAATCCTGCATTCAATGTAACCAACCATAGTTTACATCATGGACTTGATATCCCATTTGTCAGTAGAAATTGTAGATTTAAAAGCAATCTATATTATATTTAACCATTGTTTAATGAAAGAATAAATGAATGATACTATGATAAAATGAAGTAATGATTTTTAGGCGTTATAATCATTATATCATTTTTAAATTTAAGAGGTACTATAGTACAACAAAAGTGACTAAGTGAAAAGTTAAAATTTAATTTTTGAATATCTTAAACTAACTGATTCCTAACCTTAGTTGTTAGCGATTTAAATGCGAATGATCTTGACTAGCGTTTTCTGAATTGTTTAAGCTACCCAAAAACTAAGTTGAATTTTTAATAATAATAATCCAGATTTTACAAAGGTCGAGTCGCATTGGGTGGCAATAAAAATGTAATTTTCGTTTCCGAATAACAAATAGAAAACTCTGCGCTGTGAGGCGCATTAACCACGCCGCTGGGATAATGCTAACGTATTCCAAAGCAAATAGTACAGCGAGGTAATATATTCTGATTTATACAGATAACAAGTTATAATCTTTGGAAGGAACTTTCGCCATAGAGGTACTTAATGAGAGGTTGAGAGCCGTCGGTATAGGCCAAGAAGGAAAGAGACCGTACCCAAAGCAAACAGCCCTGTAATTCATTCCATTCCTTTTTTGGAAGTTATAACGGCTGCCTTTAGTCGAGACAATTTCCTACAGGAACTCTTAATTTAATTAGCCATTTATAATTAACCAATATCATTCGTATAACAAAAAGTATTTACTTGACACAAAAAAAAAAACTTTTAAGCTACGCAAAATAAGTTCTCTAATTAACTAGGCATTTCATCCGAATTTCCATGGAGGACAACAAACACATTATTATTACAATTTTAGAGCGTTAAAATAATAAATAGAGAAAAGAATAATTTTGGAAGCCATAGAAATATCTGAAAATGAAAATGATGCAATAAATAATAAAACAGACACAAGAAATTTGAATGCAATAAATGCCGAACTCCTAAATAAACTGAACAAATAATAAACTGCACCTCCATTTGGCAAAACAAAAATAGTCAAATTATAAATCAGAGTGCACAGTTAAAAAAAGTCTTATTTCGAATCAAGTTAATATAGATAAAACCTAACAAGAATATAAAAACGTGATAATACTCACAATATTCTTCAAGAGATTTAAGGTAATTTAAATTTTTTTTCCAATTTATTTTTAAAAAAAAGTAATAAATTTTACGCTCATATGAGTGTATAAACCTCTCAACTCACATCATCTTAACAGAAACATTTTTTAAAACTATATCTTGTGTATAATATTAATTTGTGTGTTTTAACTATAAAGATCCGGAAATAAATGTAATAAAAAAAAAGTAGAGAAAAAGAAAAAAAATGTCTAACATATAAAAGGGCGAAGAGGAATGAATATAAGTCCAGTAGAGCGGTCCCTCCCCGTTCTTGTACCTCCCGGCAAGCGTGAAGGAGGGGCCATTATAATGCCTTATGGCAAAAGGAGGGACATTTATTTGTATATATTTAGATATAGTCATAATATTACTAAGTCTTTATATATTGTACCAGTATGTAAATAACCTTAGAAAGTAAGAAAAAAAATGTTAAAAACGTTTTAATATTATATAGTTTCGTATTAAAAAATAATGGATTTAATATAGTTAGAATGTTTTCTTTCCAATCATTTCGATTGATATAAATAAAAAAGAACCCTACTTAAAATATATATAATTTGTTTATAATAAATTAATCTCTTTTAATTAGGCAATATTATTCCTATACAAAAAATATTTAATCGAAAAAAATAAAAGAAGACTTTTAAGGTACAGAAAAATACTATACTAAGTATAAATAAGTTAATTAACTGAGTATTTAGACTGAATTCCTACGGTGGCATGCCTTTCTGCACCAGATTCGATCTTAAGATGTATTGGTAAACCTATAGCATAAATACTCGGTCTTTTATGTAAATAAAAATAATTTACGTTTAAAGGAGAAGCAAATTATGGGTATATTAAACAAATAAATAAACTAAACATTCCTGATTGAAGAGTTTTACATCACTTTTCCTCCAAGGCTAGCACTATTGTCACATGAAATAACTCGTGATCCAATATAAGGCATTAATAATGCACTAATTATGTAATCAAATGAATACCAATTTTAACAAAGGGATTACAAATTACCATTTGACGTTATTTAGAACCATAAAAGCTTCTTTGCGATCAAACTGGTCTGTACAAACACACAAAATACAAAGCCTACGTTGTAATTATTAACGGTAGTTCTCGGTATACTTTAGACACGCAATAAGACTGAGTTTCATAAAAATCGGGGTAATAAAAATTTATTTATGAAACCTCAAAAACAAAAATTAGTACAGCCATTTATTTGATAGACTATCTCAACAAAACAAAATTAACATAATCTAAATCTGACGAATATTAGCGAATTGATTTAAAATTGTTACAACATTCTGTGCATGTTACCCAGGAAACCCATTTTATCTCTATCTCCTTGTATAACAAAACCTGACTGGATTTGTCTGTAACCAGTTACTCAGTGTCTTTTTTGATAACTATATCTCTATGCACATGAAGTTGAAATAATTATTTCGGTATGATGTATTTGAGCAATAAGGCTGGGTTTCAAAAAACTCATTTAAAACCTTAAACAATTTTTTTTTTCAATACCTTGTAAACTATAAATATCACCTGCAATATTGTTATAGCCACTCATTTGAATGATAATTTAAACCTATAAAAAACAAAACTAAAGTAATCTAAATCCAGCGAGTAAGCAAATCAATTAATGTGTATATTAAAATATTCTGCGCATGTCAACAAGGAAAACCATTTCATATCTTGAGATTGAAAAAAAAAATCATTCTAAGAGAGATAAAAAAATTAAATGATGATGAGAAGGTATTTAAAACCTGGATATAAATAAAGTAAAAAATACAAATAAATCAGTCTAGCAAGAGGCTATTCATTTTTTTTCTTTTGTGAGGGTCTTTTAATTTGTTGTGCAGATATTTAGAGGTTTTTTTTGCTAAAATTCCGTGTTTTCGTTTGTGGAGAGTTTATTTTGAGGGTATTGGAGAGTTCAAAATAAGTGTTTATTTTAAAAAAAAAATATTTGAAATTCAAAAACAACACTCAAAACGTTTTATTAAAACAAATAAATTGTTGATTTACAAGTGAAATTCACTAAGTCGAAAGTTAAATTTTCGAGATATTGAATATTTCTTTTTTTAATGTTATGGAAATATTATTTTTATTTTTTATAAGCAGATTTTTATGATATAATTAAATTCTTTGGGATTTAATCTTTTTATAATTTTAGACTGGAAAAACTAAATAACTAAAAAAATTGGTTAAACGTTTTACAATGGACGATATGAAAATAAAAAACTCATCCTATAATTAGTAATATCACGTACATAGAATGATATTGAAGCCTAATTTATAAAGCAATACTTATAAATTCACAGTTCAGAAAGAGAATTGAAAGCATTGGTTATTGAATTTATATTAGCAATAACATTGAATTGCGCCCCGATTATTTTAACTTTCGCAGAAAAAATGACAAGTGTGCTTTTGATCATTGTTTTTATAAATGAAATAGTTGAAGCATTTCTAGCGTTTATTATTAATTCTTAATTTAAATAATTATTAAGTTCTGTAAGGTTTTTTAATAAATACTTGATATCCCAATGCAGACTAAGAATCGGTTTTATAAGTTTTCTTTGGACGTAAGTTTTTTTTTTTTTTTTGGATCTTTAAGAATGATTTCAAATTAATAATAGGTAATATCAAAAAATAAACCGGGAAAATGCAGGTATTTCAGGGAGTAATTCATGAAAACTCTCATCATAACTCTCACTACTAATAAATATATTGTATTTAATATCTATATATTTATTAAATCATTTTAATTATGTAATAATATAATGTTTAAAAGTCGTTTTTCATAGTCCTCAATTATTTCTTAATTTTTATTACCAGTATCAAATAGTTTCTAAGAACTAAAAGATAAATGGTATTCTTCAAGACTATTACAAGGAAGAACTCGAGGTGTGGCTTTTTCAGGACTTCTCAGAAGAAAACAGAGAATTCCCAAGGGTATTTCCGGAATTCGACCTTAAAAGGTAATTTTCTTATGGTTTAATGATGTGATTTGCAACACGGCTAGTGAAGTGAATAAATAGAAATAGTCTGTCTATTAGCAAAATTTTGAGGTTTTGAACTATTTCTGGAAGATATGTACATATTTAGATAAAAAAAAAAAAATTAAACCCAAGAGCCAAGAAAAAAATCATATTTAGACAAAAATTATTTTTCTTAATTGAACTTTTATTTGTCATAAAGAAAAGTGAGCACGAAGCTTCTAGCAATAAAATGGTTTATTTTCGGTTAATCGAAAACGTTTTTTACTTTTGCTAAAAAAAAAAAAAAAATTATTTGCAGTCTTTGATATAAATTGTGTCACGTATGGGATTCTGTGCATTCAAAGACATCACCAGTAAATATATTTTGTTTTCATAAATATTCCATCTTTTTTGTTAAATATTATTTTTAATAATTGCCAGTTTTGAATAAATAAAGATCCGACCCCTAATAGCATATAGAATAAATAAAATTTCAAATGTTCCAACGATTTACTGAAATACCATGTTGAGTACCATATCTGAAGTAGAGTTTTCCGTAGTACTTGCCAAGTCCCTACCATAGCTCCTGATACCCCGATGTACAATATTACGACCTACCTGGAGTCCGGCTTCCTCCTGGGATACTCGCTCTCTTTGCCGTATATACTGCCGGCGAAGGGGTCCTCTCCGAGGTAGTACCTGTGGACTGTGGCCATGTCGTTCCCCGTCTGGGTGCCTGAGTCCACTCCTCTTCGGCCCCGCAGCCTCCCCACCAACCTCCTGAACGACTCCCCCAGGCCTTTCTTCTCCCCTCCAGAGCTCGGCTTCTTGCCAGCCGGGGGGATGTCCGCCGCGAATCGTGTCCGCTGGTACACCTGCAACATGTTATAAATGAAACCATTAGATTATCTATACCTTATATATCTATACCTTTATATTCAATTTAAAATAGCTTAAAATTTAGCTGTACTTGGAAGTAAGTGTAAATAAATTTCTGCCAATAGATTCTTATATAAAAATATTCATAGCAATATATAATATATGGCAAAACCTTTACGTACCCTGAGGGTAATAATTACCGAGATACAGGTTTTCCAAAACCAATATTATGGAATATGACAAATGTCATGGAAACAATTACGGAGATGTTCACTATAAAGTAATTTATGCTGAATTAAACGAGCCTAACATTGATACTTAAAAGACATCTCTATGTCAAATAGATTCTCAGATATCGAACGTTCCTAAAGATATGACTCATTTTCAATGTATGTTGCAAAATGCTACGTAAAGATTTGACATAAAAAAGGATCCAATCTACAAATTATATAATGCCATTAAATAATAATTGTTAAATGCTATTAAAAAATAAATTATTAAATGCCAATAAACAATTTAATAATACACCTATCTATGTAGCAATGAATATAACTATGAAAACAATTTCTAAAAACTAATTAACGTACTTTTATTTTAAGTAAAAGACAAAAGGCCCAGAGTTCCGCTAAATTAAAACGAATAAAGAATGAACGAAATATATTAATTGCTTCAAAATATATTGAGTAGTTTAGCACTGTGTACAATATAATAGAAAGATATAAATCATTTTTCTAGTCACCGTATTAGTACCGAGCCCTTATAATTTTAAAAATTATTTTTACCACGCTTAGCATAAAAATGAATTTCTGAAGGCTCTAAAACATTTAATAATTAGTTATTTAATTTAATAAAGTAATAAATTAGGTGTTTTTTTTTGCATCCGGCAAACGGTACATCCTAGCAAATTAATGATATCAAACTAAATAATACAAGAAATTAAACAGCTATAAATTCAGCATCAAATGAGTACAATTTATTTACTAGATCAAGTAGTAAGTACTGAACCGTAAATAAAAACCGTATTAAAAGCTGGATATGAAAACAAACTTACAAGGGGAAAACAGATCTGGCTTCCTTAAAATGCTTCCTAGGTTGCTGATTAGTTTGATAAGATAAGGAATAACAATTGTTAGATGTTCAATACGGTCTTTGGTTCAAGGGGTAGATATTAGTGAACGAGTTGTAACAAAACAAATAGTACTATAGTGTTAATTATAGAACCGATACATTAAATAAATTAAATTATATAAAATAAAATAATTTAAACACACGTATTTATGTAAACACAACTAATTTTTATTTATTTCTAACCAAAAACCTTTTATATCGACTAAAATTTGAGAAAACGTATCTTTATCTTTAAGTTGAGTGCGACACATAATTCTGCTAAATAATCTCCTCTTCTTTTATTTCCCCTTTTAGCAGATCCGTACAAACTTTTGATTTTAAGCGCATTCGCTAATGTCTTTGGATCAACGAAGAGACATTTATACTTAACAGTTTGATGTTTTAGACCATTCTTTATAAATTCATGTATGCTTCCCATGAATCCGATACAATTACACTACTTAAATGTATTCTTCTTTCGATTACTGTTATTTACTTATGTTGATTCTGATCTGTCCTTAACTAATTCCAAAAAATCATACTTTGTTTTCTCAGCAAACATTGTCCCGAAAACACATCCTTTGTTAATATTTAATACCAATAATTCTACCAATACTTCGTTTGTAGCATATCCAATATATTTGTTTACCAAAATAAAGAATCCATTCATGGTCGTTTAAGTACACCTTCAATTCTTTGTAAAAGT
>NW_027110474.1:1569416-1579447 GCF_000696795.3 Halyomorpha halys
TTTCTAAAAACTAATTAACGTACTTTTATTTTAAGTAAAAGACAAAAGGCCAAGAGTTCCGCTAAATTAAAACGAATAAAGAATGAACGAAATATTAATATGCATTTGCTCTTATTTTGTAAGGACTCCATATCAGCTATTGGAGCGCAAGGAACAATTAGCAGGTGTTTTTTTAATATTGATTTTAAGTATATTTTTTTAAAAAGTGTACACCAAGTTGTCCGTCCAAGTCTGCTAAAGTACAGTAGGGACAAGATTTTGGTCACCATATTAGTACCGAGCCATTGTAATTTTAAAAATTAGTTTTTACCACACTTAGCATAGAAATGAATTTCTGAAGGCTTTAAAACATTTAAAAATTTGCTATTTAATTTAATAAAGTAATAAATTAGGTTGTTTTTTTTTTCATCCGGCAAACGGTACATCCTAGCAAAAAAATTATGATACAACAAATTAAACAACTATAAATTCAGCATCGAATGAGTACACCAATTTATTTATTAGATCAAGTCCTGAACCGTATGAAAACCTGGATATGAATACTAACATAAGAAGGAAAAGCAGATCTGGCCTCCTTAAAACACTTGCTAGGTTGCCGATTAGTTTGATAAGGTAACGATTAAGAAATGTTAGATTTTCATTACGATAATTGCTTCAAAGAGTGGATATTAGTGAACATGTAACAAAACAAATAGTACTTGCTAATTATAGAATCAACACATTATATAAAATAAAATAATTAAAACACATGTATTTATGTAAATACAACAAATTTTTATTTATTTCTAACCAAAAACCTTTTATATCGACTAAAATTTGAGAAAACGTATTTTTTTCTTTAAGTTGAGTGCGCCACATGAATTCTAATAAATAACATGCTAAAGAATCTCCTCTTCTTTTATTTCCCCATTTAGCAGATCCCCATAAACTTTCGATCTTAAGCGCATTCGCTAATGTCTTTGGATCAACGAAGAGACATTTATACTTAACAGTTTGATGTCTATAGCCCATTCTTTATAAATTCACATGTATCCTTTCCATGAATCTGATACAACTACACTACTCAGATGTATTCTTCTTTCGATTACTTCTGACCATGTTCATTCTGATCTGTCCTTAATTACTTCCAAAAAATCATATGTTGTTTTCTAGGCAGATATTGTCCCGAAAACACATCCTTAGTTAATATTTAATACCAATAATTCAACCAATACTTCGTTTGTAGTATATTGCAATATATTTTTTTACCAAAATAAAGAATCCATTCAGGGTCGTTTAAGTACACCTTCAATTCTTTGTAAAAGTGCTTTATCCTGAAGGAACGTAATGAAAGTTTCCTCATTATTAACCATTCAAAAAATGTGAACAGTATGGAGTTACTTTTTAAAATGAACATCAATAGTTGTCAATAACAAAACAATGACAATATGTTGTAATATTAGATAAATCATTATTCTAGAGTGACGATACTATAATTAACAAGTACCAAACAAATTAAGAGCATTGTGTGTCCAATTACAATAATGTAATAATTCGATCAAGTGGTATAGTCATAACAATTTGCTTGGGTTGTTAATTAATTAATACATTAATAGACCAGCTATTGGATACCTAAAAACAAGTCTACATGAGTTATAGGCCAAAAAAAAGACTTAATTCTTTAATTTATTATATTAACTAGCGAATTTAAACGTCAGAAATGCCTTTTCGTAATAAGTATGATAGAAAATAATTTTAAAAATTATTCGCAAATGTATTCTCCATTGTTCTATTCTAGTTAGTTCTAGTTAGTTAATAAATAACAATAAATGTTGACAAAGGAGCACTACAAAGGTCCCACATACCGCATGTATAAATCTAGAGTTGACCTTGAGGAAGCCATTCTCAACTCCTTTAAGAATAATGTCAAGAATTTTATCCAAATAAGGAGTAGGAAACAGACCATTATCCTAAGAGAAGCAGTCAACCGTTACTAGCGAAATTATCAAGGAGGCCTTGAGTCTATGATCTATATCACCGCTTACTCTTGTATAATTTAATTATATCTATAACCAAATATATTTATTACTTTTTTTTTTGCATAGGTGAACAGGTTGTAAGTTGCGTTATTATGTCACTAACAATTTATCAGTAGGGTATGAACTGAATCAAATAATAGTAAAGTTCGTGTCTTCTAATTGACATATTTTCACAAGAAACAATTGCGATTGCATTTATTCAATTTCGGCTCCTCATTAACAAAGGTAGGGAAGCAATTTATTCATTCTAGTAATTAGAAAAACGTATGTCCTCAGAAAGATCATTTTACCTCTTTTTTTATATTTTAAATATCAAGGAACAACTTTAGTTCCGTTGAAGCAAATATTTGTTCAGGTATAACCGATCGAACCGTAAATACAATATGAATGAAATTTAAAAGAAGTTAGCGCGTTGACATCTAATTGGTCTGTTTTCAATTCGATAAAATTCCTTTGACTAAATTCGCTTGCGCATGCGTAAACGAATTTATATCGGTTCATTCCCACTACACATTCAGAAAACGGCTCGTCCGATTTGTCTCCAATCAGGAATGTAGGTGAAGATTATTACAGAAAATAGTCCAATAATAATTTTATCGGATTCCTTTCAGTACTTTCGCTATAACCCCATGGCGAAAAGTTTTTTCCCGCATGGTTTCGAACACGGCTCGTCCCGTAGATTTTTTTCTATAAAGACAAATCAAATTTACTAGTAATAAATTAACATAATGAAATTATGAATACATAAATCGTAATGAAATTAATGTAGGGACTATTTTTGGAGAGGAGACTTATCCTTTTGGTAGACAGTTTTCTTTTCATTCAGAGGCCGAGTCTGCAGTTTTTGCACTTAAACAGTGTATCCAATGGAAGATGAACATGATTAGCCCTCTGATACAAGAGGAAGTTCTTTAAAACCGTAGGGGTGAAGAACCAGGGGAATGTTTCAGCCCTAAGAAATTTCCCAAGGGAATAATATACCCTCGGCTAAAAAAAAATTTCAAATAACAGTTGGCAATAAATATTCAATCTTGAGCTTAATTAAAGCTGAATAAAGTTGAAATATTAACGCCAGCACTAATGTAAATAGCTGTGGCTTCCAGACCTCCGCCAATTCCAATTGGCCAAGATTATACTTCACTTTAAGTCTCTCACTTTAACTCCTGTAAACTTTTTACAAGAAAAAGTAAGCAAGTAATATTTTTGTCAAACGCTGGGCCGATGACAAGAATATTTATCCAGAAACAAGAACATTCAAGAATTACTAACCTATTAAAGATACGTCGCGTTATAAAAAGGTATTTACAACTAAATGTCGACCCATATGAAGATGTTTATAATATTAAAGAAGCATTCAAGAACGTAAAAGGCATCCTCGTTCACCTCTTTAAAAATCATTTCTAAGTTGGAACTCAGGGGATACCCCCGATGTTCAATGGAGGACTTAAACAAATAAGTGCTATAAAGAGAGTTTTGTTTAAAGTAATGTGATGCAAAGAGGAAAATACATCCCTCAGTGCCATCGATGTCAAGAACTCAAACAAAGAAAATCGTAAGATTTGCAAGTTCCACCCTATAGACTAATAGACAAAAATTCCATATGGTCTCAACCAGCAACTTTACCATCGCATGAAATTTCAGTAGCTACTAGAATAGAAATAAAGGGCAGAAGACAGTGGAGACACAAACATATAATTGTTCTCTGCTGTTGCCAATGTTTGGTATTCTGTTCATTTTGTAATGCCTTCTGAGTAATATTCTTCTTAATTGTTTCGCAGTTAGAAGAATGACAACATCGTGTAGCATAGCATTACCAGAGTATAAAAAAAAAATTAAAATAGTAAATCTACAGTGCATTTCAGCATTTATTGTGCACTGTTTTCCTTCATACTCAACCACTCTAAGGATAATACAAGGGTGACAAGGCGAAAAAAGTTGGGTGACAAGGGAAAACAGTTCGTAAAGTTAATGGTGGAGTTTTTACTTCTTCTATATATGTTGATAAATATAGTTCGAATATTGTAGAAGATATACATTACATTGTAATTTATACAATTACCATGTAATTGTACACAATACGGCATTGGGACAGGAACTCATCAAGAGAAGGAGCTGCGGACAGAAGAAGAAGAGATGCTGAAGGAACCAAGGGCGCTGTAGCTGTTAATGATCTGCCACTCACCATTCATCACAAGGTGTCATCCACCTGTCAAGTTGAATGTCAGCTTCCTGGTACCATTGTCTTGCAGGAGGTCAATGCCTCCTCCTGAACTCGTGTAAAGGAGCTGTCAACTTCTTGACCGTAAGTAAAATAAACAGTTACGCTTTCACTTTTATAAAGTGAATACATTACAAAATAACAATAAAAAAAACAATTTCTATATCAGTAGATCGGGAGTAAAAGATACTATGTTTGATTTCCTCAATTTTACAGAAGAGTAGTTTGAAAAGATGTTTGTCTCGTTTTTTTAAAACGCGTTTCACTCCCCTAACAATAGCTCTAGGGTATGGTTAAATTATTTAATTATTATCATTAATATTTCAAAAAATCATCAGGAAGCATTTAATTAAAAGATAATATACAAACTTCTCAAAGTTGAAAGCTTTTTAGACAAATGAAAATTCAATATATGAACCATATCCATTTTGTTTAAAAATTCAAATTATACCTTGTCAAACATGCGGCGTAATAGATTAAAATTTTAAAGAAAAATTTAAGTTATCAGTGTTGTCAATGTTATAATAATAAAAGTCGATGTATTGACTTTCTTAAAGAAAACTCCTCACAGAAAAGCTTCCAATAAAAAAGTGAAAAAAAAATAATTTTTTTCTGTTTCGGGAATTAATTAGCCTTATTAATTTAAATTTTTTATTTTATTAAGTTTAATATCATTTATTTTTTAATACTGTTAATTTCGGACGGTCCGTTGTCAGAAGCCTCATCTAAAAAGTAGTGACTAAGTTTTTTTTTTTACATTAAAGTTTTGAAATATTGCAAAATTTTCATTTCTTTATTTTTGATTTTACTATTATAGTTACATTGTATAACTTCTATACCTTACATTGTTTTTCCGTTCAATTTTTACTTGGAAATTTGTCAATAATTTATAAAGATTGTAATAAAAGTATACAATCAATAACTGTCAATACAATCAAATAATAACAGAAAAAGTCAAATTAGGTCATAAAGAAATATTTTTTGATAAAAAATTGTTTTATTAAATTTTGCAGGAGTAAACGTCATTTAAGCTAATCATGTGAATTATTATTTTTAATTATATATTATTAATTATTAATTTCTTAATAGGTGAGAAAATATAATCATTCAAAATGACTACTTCTAAGGCTTGTTTATAAAAAAGAAAGAAAAAGAAAACCAAGATTTCTTTATCGAAAGAATAACAATGGCATCTCAAACAGCTCGGGTGATTTTCCTTCATGTGGTTTGCATTTTTCCTCTTTTCATCAACATGCCATATCATTTACATATCGAATAAAACGCTAAATACAAAAACGGATCCTAATCAATAAGCTTAGATGCACGACACATCCTGGAACACTTGGAATAATTTACATGGCAATCGTTGAATTACAAATTACAAATGTGATAATAAAAAGGCTAATACGTTGGTCAATAGCGAACAACGTTATCAATACCTAATTGTGTTTTAGTCATTCTTACTGCTTTGGACTTTTAACAACCATCTCATGCAACATTAAGGATGAAGATGATCTCAGAGGTTTTGCAGATATCCTTAAAAAAAAAAAATGTATTTGAATGTCTATCCATTCCTAAATTAAAATTTTGTCAATAATGATAATAATTTATGTTATCCAACAAATTTATTTTTACACACAATTTTATTCATAGAAACTACCTTCTATAACTCATCTTAGCAGAATATAATGATATATTACCTTGTAGTACAAGAGCCGGGAAGAAAATAATTTAGAAGCTGTTATCTCACCCCAATTTTTTATTATTTTAATGAAAACTATGTATAATTACTAGTCAAAACTGATGAGTCTGCCTCTAATAGAGCTATTTAAGTTCAATAGTTCTCGAGATATAGCTTTAAAAAGCAACATTTCTTAAAAATGTTGAATGGAACGTACTGAAATATCAGTAGTTTATTAATTTATTTTGAGAAATCTATATCTCAGGAACTATGTGACGTACAGATGTCTATTAGCACTCAAATTAAAGCTAGTTTAATGAGCTATAAAGTATTTTATGACGTTTATTTATTTAGGAGTAGTAGTTTTCGTGAACTTTGCTAAAATAAATTTATTTATAGTTGTTCGGACAACTTTTCATTTGGCAAATTTATATTCACATGTGAATATATGATATTCTTTATGAAAAACTACTACCACTACGAGAATAAGTATCATAAACTACTTTATAGTAAGTTAGATTTCCTTTATTTGGAGTGCTGGCAGACACATGTGCGTCTTATGGGTCTAGAGATATATTTTTTCAAAATTCCAACATTTTAAACGAACAACTAGAAATTAACATTTTGTTTGCTTATTTCGTCAAATATCATAAAAACTACTACTCCTACGAAGATAAACATTATAAACTATTTTATAGTAAATTTAACTAAGTTTAATTTGAGTGCTAGCAGATATCTCTACGTCTAATGGTTTCTGAAATAAAGTTTTTTATAAATCAAACTTATCGTCCTAAAAACTATAAATCAATTTATTTTAGCATATATCATGAAAACTACTTTAATATCGCAGTAATATTAGTTTTCAAGATATTGGCTACAATAAATTGATTTATAGTTGTTCGGACAATAAGTTTGATTTATGAAAAACTTTATTTCAGAAACCATTAGACGTAGAGATGTCTGCTAGCACTCAAATTAAATTTAGTTAAATTTACTATGAAATAGTTGATAATGTTTATCTTTGTAGGAGTAGTAGTTTTTATGATATTTATAAAATGTCATAAACTAGTTTATAGTACATTAAACTAGCTTTAATTTGATTGCTAATAGACATCTGTACATCACATAATTCCTGTGATATAGATTTCTCAGTACATTTTTATGAAATGATGCTTTTTAAAAATCTATATCTCGAGAACTATTGGACGTAAATAGCTCTATGAGGGCTTACATTTTAGCAAATTTACTCTCCTATAAATGATGATCTATTAGATTTTTTAGCATTCCTGGTAGTTTTTAAGATATAGAGTTTCGAATGAAAAATTAATGTTTTTTTAAGGTTTTGACACAGTTGCCATTTTTTCGTCCCCCTACCTATACTTGGCAGACTTATCAATTTTGACTAATAATTATACATAGTTTTCAATTAAGTAATAAAAAATTGGGGTGAAATAACTGACTTTTTTCTCCTCTTGGGCTCTTGTACTATTGAGTACGGGCTCTTTGACCCTGTAATGAAAACATATATGCTGTTTGGTTACATCCTGTTAATAATATATATGTTATATGAAGAAAAAAGTATAATTAGTGCAAGAAGCCCAAGAGGAGGTAAAAGTCAGTTATTTCAGCCCAATATTAAATTATATCTTTTAAACTACTACTCCTACCAAAATAAACGTCATGAACTACTGTATAGTACATTAAAGTTGTTATACTTTGAGTGCTGATAGACATCTGTAATTCGGATGGTTCCTGAGATATAGATTTCTCAAAATAAATCCATTAACTACTTTATGAAATGTTGCTTTTTAAAAAGCTATACTTCGGGAACTATTGAACCTAAAGACTTGGGGCTTATATTTTACCAAATTTACTCTACTTTAAATGACGTTATCTTTTAGATTTTCTAATTTTGTTGGTAATTTTAAAGATATGGAACTGCTAATGAAAAATTAATATTTTTTAACTTTTTTAAACAGCCGCCATTTTGAATTCCCCTTAAATATACTTGGTCGACTCATCAATTTTGACCAGTAATTATGCATACTTTTCATTAAAGAAATCAATAATTGGTTTAAATAACTGACTTTTTGTCTCTCGGGCTCTTGTACTAAATGAAGGGGGTAAGCTGACAGGAATAGTGAAACCAGAAAGGGCCTTAAGATGGATTAAGGAGCGTGAAAGAGGAGTAGGATCTAATCGGTGGCTGCATTTTGTTTTAGTTTAAATTAAAATGGAGGCTATTCATATTATCTTCGACGTAAACCCAAGCCCCAAGGGCGTGGCCTTTTTGCCTTCACTTTATCTTTGAAGGAGAGGAGGGTTATGCCACCTCCAACGCGCATGTGCTTTTAATATATTAAAACATTTATATTAACAGGAGATAACCAAGCAACACATAAGTTTTCACAAACAGGAAGAAATATAATGAGGAGAAGATGGCTGGAAAAATAAAACCAAAAAGATGATGATGATGGAGATTGTGGCCTCTTTGGTTTCACTTATGCTTTGAATGAGAGGAGTATGTCATTTTGTTATGTTATGTCACTCCCTCCTCCTTTGAGTTTTCATATTCAAGGTAATAGAACATTAGATTGTGCTAAGATGATGAAGGATCTTTCTTTCTCATTCATCAAAATAAAATTGTTAAACTATATAATTTATTATCATTATTGTGAAAAATTTAATTAGGAAATGGCTAAAGTTAATTATATAGTAACACAGTCTGAATATTTTAATTGTATGTAAAAAGTTGTTAATACGACATATGAAAAGAATGTTTTAATTAGAGGGATTATATAACTTGAAGATGGAGGAAATGCCTCGATACGTTGTTATAATAATAAAGGTGTTGTTATAAAAAACTGCATAGGAAATATCTACCTAACGTTAAAATAAATAACTAATAAACTTCCTAGAAAACAATCAAGAATAAAATAAAAATGATACATGGAACGCATTCAATTATTTTTGCTCAAGATTCAATGAAATCGTTGTAATTATCTGATAGTTTAATCTACAGAAAATACAAGATAGAAATTAGAATAATTCCTCGAATCGATTATGTTAATAAAGTAGTACTCCTAGAAAACAAGTAGTCGGTCGAATACAACGACTTTATTCGTTTTATGATCAAGGATATAAAATATTTAGAAAAAAAAGTCATTAAGTACGAAGGCTAATGGCAGTGAACATTACATAACAATACACAACCTGATCCAATAAACAAGCCGTAAACAGCAGTTACAAATATGTTTGCGTTGAGCCTGAATGAAGTTAACGAGGTTGGAAGGAGTAAGTGGGATAGAACATGAACCTTATAAATCACTTATGAATAATTCTCTTCATAAAACGCCAAAGAAGAAAATAGGACACGGATCTCTATGTAGCGATCGGATCTTTCTTAACTTCAAAGACCGTTATCTTCATCTTCTTCCGCCATTTGATTTTCCAATCCAATAGCAAATAGAAAAAAGACTCATAAAAAGTAAATTTATATGCATTCAAAAGGGAAACTACGATAAGATTTATATTTTTATAATATTTATAATTCATATAATATTCTTTACAATTTCATATTTCCTCATCAACTCATTGGAATATTTTAAGGGAACAACTAATCTCATATTTATAATAAGCTTGAGGATTTTATTACTTGTAGAGAGAGCAGTTGTCCTATAGGCCAACGGTTCCTAAAGTGGATACCATGACACCCTGTAGTGCCACAAGTGTACTAAACCCCTAATCACTTTCTCAAAATATTATATAAAAAAACAAACTGCTATATTAGTATATAGCAAATATACTAGTGGTTTCCAAAATTTACTTTGCCCAGTTTTTTGTTTTTTTTTTCTTATTTTGCTACTCTACTCTACTTTTTTATCCAATTACACTAAGCATAATTGTCTCAACATTTTTAATTTTTAAAACCAAAAAGGGTGCCGTGGGGAAAAAAGTGTGGGATCCACAGCTATATGTAACCAACCTATTCTAATCAGAGTGGAAGAGTAGAATTTTCACTTTGTGGGACCGCTACAAAATAAGTCGACCTACCCAGGCCGGAATCGTGCCAACGCTGTTTTATAATAATTATTTATTTTATTAGGTTCAATTA
>NW_027110474.1:1579763-1587838 GCF_000696795.3 Halyomorpha halys
AATATTCTTTCCAATTTCATATTTCGTCATCAACTCATTGGAATATTTCAAGTAAACAACTAATCTCATATTTATAATAAGCTTGAGGATTTTATTACTCGTAGAGAGAGGAGTTTTCCTATAGGTCAACGATTCCTAAAGAGGATACGACGGCACCCTGGAGTGCACCAAGTGTATTAAACCCCTGATCACTTTCTCAAAATATTACAAAAAAAACAACTTAAAATAGCAAATATACTAGTAGTTTCCAAAATTTACTTTGCCCAGCTTTTTTTTGTTTTAATTTTGCTACTCTACTCTATTATTTTATCCAACTACTCTAAGCATAATTGTGTCAACATTTTTATTTTTTTAGACCAAAAAGGGTGCCGTGGCGAAAAAAGTGTGGGAACTACTGCTATAGGTAACCAACCTATCCTAATCAGAGTGGAAGAGTACAATTTTCATTTAGGGGGACCGCTACAAAATAAGTCGACCTACCCAGGCCGGAATCGTGCCAACGCTGTTTTATAATAATTATTTATTTTAATAATTATTTATTGTTATTTAAAACTGTATAAAAATATATACAAGTAAATTTGCTTTAGACGACATAGTGACATGAAAGAAACATGAGGAGAAGATCTTGAGGCAATCTTCTTTCCAGACGCCTAGGAAGATTATTAGGCAATGAAGGAGAAGCCAGGTTAGAAACAAGTGGATTTGGGTGGTTGGGGAGTTCGATGGTTGCAAATTGCAAACATATGGGACATTGAGGTCCTGATGGATGACTTGATTGATCGACAAAGTAGGGAGCATTAAGAATTTTACGAAGGATTTTGGACTGTAAGGATTGGATTCGGGAGGAATTTGATGGTTTATTGGAGCCCCAAAGCTCAACTCCGTATGTCCAAATAGGTCTTAAAATAGTCATGTAGATCAGTCTTTTGAAATGGATTGGCATTTTAGACCGTTTGTCTAGTAAATGTTGTAATAGTCGGAATCTACTAGCAGTTTCCTTTCTTTTTAGTCTTGTATGAGGATTCCATGTCAATCGTTTGTCCAGATGTAGTCTTAAGTAACGGATCTGTTCGACAGGAATAACTGGGGTATTATTAACTGTAGGCCAAGAGGTCATTGGTTTACGACGAAGGGTAAATGTGATTTGGTGAGATTTATTAGAATTAATTTTAATCCTCCAGTTTTGGCATTATTCTTCAAGGGTGGTGATGTGGGATTGGATGGTTTGGGATACAATGTAAGGATCATTGTTCGCTGACAATAGACATGTGTCATCGGCAACTGAGGTGAGGATAGGTTGGGTTAGGATGGGTTGGGATGTCAGCTGTGAAAACTGTTTAAAGGATAGGACCAAGGATACTACCCTGAGATACACGTGTAGTGCAGACTGACGGTTGCAAATATGAAGTTGCTTAAGAGAAACCTCAACTCTTTCACCTATAACGGCCTCGGCTGAAAGAAGATATTGAGCACAGTAGATTGAATTATTGAAAGATGGAAATAATTCAAAATTTATCTATAACACTAATCCACAATTAAATCCACTACACAAAAATAATCATCATACTGTTTTTAGTAAAAGAACGTCTTCCGAAAATCCATTGATGAAGGAAAGTGACAACTACAACCTAAAATCCTTTCTTAAACGCTACACTCATAAAAGAACAAACAAATTTTGGTGAGCTAATATTGTTCATATATTTACAACCCTTCCTCCCACAGTAGAGAAGAAATGGTTGTGGTCACATATACCAAAAAATAATGAAACATTTTGACTACAAATGCTTTAATATTGGAGATTAAAAATTTTCAGATTTGTGTTCAGTGCCGTAAATAACAAGAAGCCAAACATCAACATTGTTTCTACTACCATTAGATTGTAGGAATAAACACTTTAGGGAGGTTTTCAGATTTAATATATGTAGGTTTTAATTGTACCGCGTAGTTTAAGAATAGGTAAAAAAAAACAATATCTTGAATTTCAGTAAATACTATTATATAAAGGCACTAAAATGATATGTGTATGCAGGCCCCCCTCCCTGGCTGACATGTATATACTCACTTATACCCTCCTCAAGTTGACCTAAACCCGAGTGGTATGAATAAGGGATGAGCGACTCTCGTTCTATTAAGCTACTTCCACACCGCCCGTGGGTCGCCTCGCCTTAAACTAACCCGCCAATTTTCTTCCTTCCGCCTCTGCATACCCATCTGGGCCTAGGTGGATTCTGAGTTGCAAAAATATACTGAATAAAACATAATCGAAATCAGTTGCTGATCGTATCTACTCAGCAAATTTTGGTACAAGTTTCGAGAGAATAACAAGTCCTATGGATAATAAGATCCTGTCGCATGTTCTAGAAAACCGCTTACCTTATCTTAAAAAACCGAACTGTTCACGAAACTTCAGCAGCATTGGTGGTTATTCGAAATGGAACGAAGTCATGAGAAAAATAAGGCAATCAAGACATTCATGTGCCAGCAATACTTCATCATCATATTTGGAAAGTAGGTAGTTATTTATTGATTATTCGTGATAGTACAAAAACTATAATATTTAGTTTATATCTTAAACTACATATTTATAATAGTATATTTAAATAAAAATACTATTATAATTGCAACAGTGTCCAACATTGTTATCAACGAACCCAATTTACTCTCTTCTCTCACTCTAAATCTAGTCTGTGAACTGTAGTTCAATTTATATATGTTCCAACGTAGTTTTATAATTTTTTTATCACACATTTTAACATTCTAACAATACACTTGTTAATCAAAGATAAAGATATAAATCCAATCACTGTAAAATTGAAACAGTTAATCCTTAACAAAAATTTCTTCGTAAGATTAGCACTGGATCATATTCAAAATCATTAATGTTTCAGTTTTAATTATATAATGAAATTTCAAAACTTAAAGATTAAGAGACAAATCTTTTAAGCCCTTATGTCACTGACAATCGATACAAATACATAAAAAAAAGTTTATAAAAATGAAAACTAGGGAGTGAAAAATTACAAAAAGTCGTCGGATAATAAAAAAAAATTGAATTATAAAATCATAGAGACATTAATCGTTCTTTTCCAAAAAAATTAACTGATCAGTCCGTTTAGGTTCTTCTTCATTAAAAGAAGAATTATTTCCCGGTTTCCTACAAACTGGCTTTACAATCAACTACGTAGCAGAAGTGCGCGTAAGAATGGAGCCCATGCTAAGAGCAGAAAATGTTTAGCTTTAATGTTTCAGAAATCTAAATAGTAAAAAAATATTTTTGTAAAATATTGTATATTTAAATTCTTAGTAGCAGATTTTATGTAGTTTAAGAGATAAAGAATAACAAAATGCTAAACAGATTTGTAGTTTTTCTGTACAATTTTCTCTTTTTTTCCTTTTTTGTTTAAATTATAGTTTGGAATTCCAATTTTAAATAAATGACATTTGCTATGAGCCCTGCACTAGCTTAGTCTGCCTCTAACTCCAATTTCAATATTCACAGAATGTGGGTTAAAAATCATATCTTATAAACTGAGGCAATCAAAATGTCTGTTAATTAAAATGTTTTGTTAAAATATTGCTAATTACAATACCTTCAACCAAGAGTCATCACTCAATGTGATCATAACACCAAAAATAATCGAAGCCCGCCCTGCTATCGAAATCCTAGGACCAGGCCCGGGCTTATCTTACCTTTAAAATATTTACTGATAAGTAATAGAGCAGTTTTTGAGGAAAAAAAGTTAGTTAAACCAATCAAGATTGAAAAAGTGGCTAAAACTGGAAATCGGCTCGATATATAATACAAATACAAACATTATTTTAAGAACACAAATTCCCTAAATATTCTTTCGTAAATGCGACTTCATACATTTTTGCCCTAAATAATTCGATGATGACAAAAACATCAATTCAGAATAAATGTTCGATACCGCGTTTTACGACCGAGTGGCTCAACTATGAAAGAGATTTCATGTTTCATGAGTATATTTCAGGAGTTGTTAATGAATCTTTGGGTAATTTTATGATAACAGATAATTAAAATTACAGCTGTTACATAGTATTGTAAAATTGAAACGGTCTATCATATAAAAATTGAATATCATTCTTTGTAAGATTAACACTAGATAATAAATATACTCAAAACTATTAATGTTTCATAATGTAACTTTACGATTAACACCTATTTGGAAGATAAGGTACTTACAGGATTGTGGCAGCAGTCCAACATGGGTCGAAGGATAGGTTAGGAGTGGTCGATATCGGACGATAGGACGTGGGCCGCAGCATGTAGGAAGGTATAATCATTGTAATTAGGATAAAGGGATTAATAAACATGACTTTGGATCGGTGCAGATCCTAAGGGCAGATAGTCCTTCCATTGTTGGCTACTTCGCGGCCTTCTTAATTAGGCCCCTCCCGCTGAAACCACTCCGTATTGGATACTGGGGAATTTAATTAACAAGAGGGGAGCCCATCTAAATGTTCAAACAAACTAGGCTTAATTGTTTTATTAACATAATTTTAAGGAAGGAGCATCGGACTCGTTGACTTGACAGGTATAAGATATGTTGTGGAGACCGTTTTATTAAATGAACAAGTTTTATCTAAGATTGTTGAGCATAATTATTCCAAAAACTTTAATTTTCTTTGTTCCAAGGTTCTTGTGAATCATCTCACAGAAAAAAGGTAATTTTCATTTATCAAGTAAGGATTTTATGAAGGAAAAAATATAGATATGTCGAAATGTATCTTTTTAATAAAAAAAAAATGTACAGTGAAACGTAAAAAGTAAATAAGAATAATAAAAGGTTTTAAAAAATTAATGATAACAGGTACAAAAAGGAAATATAAAATATAGTACACACGAAATATGGAAAAAGGGGTATAAGTGTAAAATTGAAAATAAAAGAAGATGATGAGAAAGATAGGAAACGCACCAATAAGACTAAAAGTCAGAGCGAAAGTGAGGGTTGACAGAATATAAGAAGTATTGGGGATATTCACTTTATTAGATATTTATATATTTTATCTTCACTTTATATTCGTACGTTACTTCCAACCACTTTAAATTTGTTACTTCCAACTTAAGTTTACCTACCTTTTTTTTGTATATTGTATTTTTTTCATCATATTATATTTATAATATTCATTCTTTTAACTTTATTTCTTTTGTGTTCTATCTGTATATGTATACATTTAAATTTTTTCTCCCCTATTATGTATATTATCATTTCATGTTTGTCCATTTTTAATATATTCTTTAATTTTCTAATACTGATTGCTTTAAAATTATTTTCAAATGTAAATTATTTTTCTACCGTCAATCCCATCTACTTCTCTATTACCTCCTTTTGCACTGACCTCAAGTCTGAAAGGTACAGGTACGTTTCTTATCTTATCCATTATCTTTCTTTATTCTTTATTTTACTCTTATTCCCCTTTTTCCATCATTGGTGTGTACTGTATTTTATATTTCTTTTTTATCTGTTGTTTTTTCCGTTTTCATTAATTGCCTACAACCTTTTATTATTCTTATTTAATTTTTCGTTTTACTGTACATCTTTTTAATTTTTCATTTTTTTTGTTAGTTTTTTCCGGAATATTGGATATTTAAAATATATATATCATATATAAAAGATGTTCCGAAGAACTGCGGGTTCTACAAAATATAAACCAAAATAAAGTTATTGAAAGGTGGTTAGTGGAATTATTCAAGGGCTAGTTTTTTTTTTTTTATCATAAACAAGAAAAATCTCTGTACTCTGGATGTATCCACTACCTACAGTTTTTGGATTCCCAAAACCCAATTCTTGGCTTCAAATTATATATAATAAATGAGATGAAGTTTCTGTTACACTTAGTTAACCATTGATAGTAATGAAGGTTACTCAATTCATTACAACAAATTTGTGTTTGTAAATGAGATCTAAAAACTTTATAAGTATACAAAAAATATGTAGGTATCGAGTTGAATGAAAAGTTAAGGTGTGATACAGCAATATCAATCCTAAGTATTTAGACTGTATTGAAGATAAGGACGTTATGCTTATAGAAGATATTATTAACGTCTGAATCGCGCTCTAATATTTTATTAATTTTAACTTAAATTTAGTTTTTATTCCTATTAGATTTCATTCTTTTCTTTGGATTAAACAAGGGGATAGAAACTTTTTTTTTGTTTGTTTAATTTAGAATATCTACCTTCGATCTGTTAAACGCTAGCTCGATAATCAACATTATTCCAATGCATCTGAGTGAAGTTAAGTTTCGATGTGTCGCTAAGACAAATTTAAAGTATATAACCTAAACTAACCTAATTTTAATAAGCAATTTATAAAGTTGGATTTTAGTAAAAGTCAAAGTTCGATAAAAAAAATGTATTGTCCGTAGAGTCTTCGTTGAGATAGAGTGGGAATTATATACCTTAACAGATAGAGATCTTAATAATTATATACTTAGAAATAAAAACGAATTCGGTCAACAATGAAATGGTCCTCTAGGAGGTTTTTACACATTTTAAGCACAAAAAGTGACCAAACATTATAAAAAAATTATAATCTTGCTTAGGTTAGATCACGACTATAACATAAAGGCATTCCAAGGAGGTACCTTATCAGGGTATGAACAATAACTGAACCGCCAAGCATGGGTCTAACCAGATTTCATACTAAACTAATAACCTTAAAATATATTATATTAAAATATTAAAAATGTTATTATCGTAAATTATGAACTACCATAAAATACTTAATTGTTATTAACTTCAGTCAGATGGTAAATATGCAAGCTAAGAAAAACCCTAGTCTATTAGAAAAATAAAAATTCTCTGAACGATGAAGTTGGAAAAATACGAAGCATATGGCGTACTATTTGATAGGTGCAATCTTGGTCGCCATGTATAACATGGCAGCCAACAGTTCACCTATTCAGGAGTCGAATGATTACATTCAAGAAAGTCTGGAGGATATTTTAAAGAAAGGGCAAGGCGTAAGTGCAATAATACCACAAAGTATACCGGTTAGTACAGAAGACAACAACATTTTGAAAATTGTCAAAAATTTTATCGGCAATGAAGGCGAGGTTAAAAGAACGTTATTTTTTTGTAAGAACGGATTGTGCAAAATTCTGAACAATGGAGATTTGAATGCTGATGCAAACAAAACCAATGGAATAATAAATGTTCAAAGAAAAAAATTAATAAACGACAGCCCGGAGGAGAAAATCAAAAAAATCCAAAGAGCCAAAGAAAACTATGTCCCTTCCTTTGAGGCGACATACGAAAAGGACAATAAGGAAGACGATTCCGAGGATTACGATAAGGTACTGTCCAATAAGGAAAAAGAAGATTTAGAAGATCACGACAGGATACTGTCCAATAAGGAAAAAGAAGATTTAGAAGATTACGACAAGATACTGTCCAATAAGGAAGAAGAAGATTCCGAGAATAACGATAGGATAAAGTCGATGCCTAAACTGAAACTGGATCGTGTGTACAAAGGGCACCATTACGTGAGGCTACATCTGAATACGGACCCCTTCGATGTGACCATGACCACACCTGTTCTTCCCAAAATTTTGAAATTCAAATTCCCCAAAACAAGAGTGCCCTTCACAACTTCGTGGAAACCGCGTATTTTTTACGAAGATACAAAAATACGCCAACCTGAGACTTTGGAAGAAATGATACGACAATATCAAATGTACCCGGGAGCGGGTTGTGTCTATGTGAAGGGTTGCGATGGAGTTCCTATCAAAATTTTAAAGGCGCCGAAAGCGATGGCTCTCATAGCCAAAATCTACAGAGAGGTAGTGGAACAACAACAACAAGATGGGCACCATGACGTGACCTTCTACCTCCAGAAGTATGAGCCTCAGCAAGTCTACATCCCAGACGATGAATATCAAGCTCCCAAGTTGACAACCATTAAAACTACAACGGTGTCATACACGGAATGCTTTATGTATTAGGTTCATGATAATATATACTTATGGTGATATCATTGATTATATTGTACTAACCTTATATTGTATTAGGTACATGATAATATATACTAATGGTGATATCATTGATTATA
>NW_027110474.1:1593043-1598769 GCF_000696795.3 Halyomorpha halys
CTTATTGAGAAGATCTCAGTGAATCCCGAAGTATCATCTCAAGACATAGGAGCCAAATCCAAACAATGGAGTGAGAGATATGAGGAGGGTAGAGGGAAAAGCAAGATGGGATAAGGAATACAACAATAAGAAAATAGGGTATGCTAATTTAGCCATGTAAAAAGAATGGAGAAGGAGAAAATGGCCAAAATAATGTACGTAGGTTCTGAAAGAAGATCAAGCAGAATTAAAAAAAAAAAATTAGGAACATGCAGTGAGGGAAGCGTTTGACAAGAGAGGAATGGACTGGAATAGACGCAGCCAGCTGGTACAGGATCAAGATTTATTGATGTAGTGGATTTATTTATATATATGGATTTATGGATAAAGTGGTCATGATTAAGAAGGAGAAGATAACTAAATTATACATTCTATTATTGCTGTAATTTTAGAGTTATGACTTGAGCAATACCTCTTTAAATAGGGATGGTGGTAGAAATGGGCAGTCTATGCCATGTAGAAGAGAAGAAAAAAAAGTAGCCGGGTGACAGAAAGTGAGTTTTCTTTTCACTGACTTTAGAAGGAGATCGGGACAGTGTCCGAAAAATAATATTTTAGTTATTGATGTATGAGTTCATAGACTGAATGCCAAAAGTTTTGTGTGCGGAATGTTTTTTTAATTTAATGATAGTTTAATTTTCTTTGTGAGTAGATGTTTTGTTTGTAGTTTTATTCATGCTTTGTTTGTATTTTATAAAGCTGCAAAGATATTGCTGGATAGCACCTTGCAGGTCGGTCTTCTAACTGGGAGATTTTAGTATTATGAACTCATCCCTTCTCTGTTGAGCCTAGTCACTTGTATGTATGACACTGGCCATAATTTTTAGGTTTTATAGCCTTATATATGCATGATTGAAAATGTTAAATTTTCCAAAAATTATCTTAAAATAAAATTGGTTATGTAATTTTAGATTTTTAAATTAATTACAGTTAAAAATCATACCTCGATTTTCCTGTTTCTCCTTCTTGGAGGTGGAGAAACTGAAGATGGCGTATACTCTCTAGTAGGAGTGACCTTTCCATTCACTTTGGGAGAGTGGCCATTGTACATTGGCGAGCTTCTACCGAGGGGAGACGTTGTTCGCTCGTGTCTGTAGTAGTTAGTTGTTTTAACAAATCTTTCTCCGTGTAGTGGACTACTTCTTTCGATATTTTGAGAAGACAATTTTCCACCAATAAATGGAGGACTAGGCGATTTCGATCTGTTATAAGATGGACTAGGAGACTTTGTATAAGGAGGACTTGGTGAGGAATTAAAAGTGTGATTTGGTCCTGTAGGCAGAACCTGAACTCCCTCAATTCGAGGGGATCGAACTTTTCTTTCTTCACTTTTCCATTCACTTACGCCTTTGAAATATGATTTTTCAGGATCAGGGGATGAGAGGAAAATTTTACTCGGTTTGGGATCAGCCTTGGTTGACTTCATGGTTACGTTAATAAAACTTGTATGAGGACCTTCATCTTCGGAGTCCTTCGATGAGCGTGATGCTGATTCACTTCCAAAATGATGCTCTAGCCATTTAGATGTTTCTACCTTACGCGTCCGTTCCTCTTGGTGAAAGTCTAATGGCCTTCTTGTCAGAGCATCTTTCCTTTCCTCCTCCATCTCCTTGAGAAATCTGAAATAAAAATCAAATTAGTGTAAATACAGGGATAGCGTACTTAATACTTTTAGGACAGAAGCACAAATTAATTTATAAGTAAAATGATTAAAAATTAGTCACTTAAAATAAAATTTATCACTAATCAAAAATTATTGAAACAGTTTCAGGGACTTATATTAAATATACAAAAAAAAATTATCATCATCTTAAAAAAAGTATGAATCAAATATGAAATGAGACCAATTCTTCCCACATTTCAATGGGTGATAAAAGTTTACTCAATCTTTGGACATATCTCTCTCATCATTTACTAATTAATATTATTACAGATAATTATGTGAACAAAAAATGCAAAATTATACAAATAATATTTTTATTATTATAAAAAAAGAATAATATTACAATACTATTATGAAAATGTTTTTTAGAGATCAGATCAAAATTAAAACATTATAAGTTTATTATAAAATTAAATATATCTAATATTAAAAGTTAATTCTAGTTTGCTCATAACATAAATAGAGCATAATAAACAAAAATTGAAGAATGCCAAGTTTAATTACTAATTAAAAGTTCAGTGGAATAAAAAATGTATGACTTCAATAATTTTTAATTTAGTTGCATATTAGATTAAAGAATAATAACAAAAAAAATCACAAGAAAAACAGGGTGCTCAATAAACTGTGTCGTACTGTACTTATGGGGCAGGAATAAACTGAGGGACTTATGGAATAAGACTAAAATTAGATTGTTCACTTTACATACATGTTTCTGTAGGTTACAACTTTTTATTTTTCTCTATATATAAGAGCTTCTCTGAAGGGATGAATATGAGGAATTAAAGCTAACAGTAATAACATTGAACACGCTATGATTTAAATACACATATAAATTCTGAATTTTTTTTATAACTTATAAGAAATAGTTGTACTTTTTTAAGTTATAAAAAAAATTTGAATAGAAGAAATAGTTGTACTTTTTTGACAACATAACCAGCTGAAGAAGCACAAATCGATAATACTTTCTGTTGTAAGAATGTTACATTACCATTTTCATCATTTCAGAAAATTATTATAAATAAAACTCAGTCCAATTGCTTGATTTAGATAAGATACAATACATTTCATGTGTGATTTATGGGGAAGAAAGTCAAAATAATTAATAAATAATGTATACATTTTTTTTTTAATGTATTTATAGTTATGTTAGTTTCTATGTTAGTTATAAGATCCTTAATCAGTGTGACCGGTGGGTCTGAGGGACCCTTACTGATATTTATACGTCATATATTTTGGTGTTCTAAACTAATTTATTATTTATAGCAATAAATTAATTATATTCAATGTATGATTTGATATAAAAATTACAAAAATAATTGTGTAACTGGATTCAACAGATCCATCTGTCATATTATGGATTGATAATTTGATAAATAAGTTATAGAAACCAACAAGCCCAAAGTTTAGGTACCTCATTTAATTTATATTTCTATAGATGCCCGAGAGTTTTTCTTAAGTTTGTTTCTCTTTTAAAGAGAAATAAAAAGTGTAATTTATAAAAATATTTCCCTTATTACGTGGAACTATGTTTTTCAGTGAGTTGTATTACAAAGTAGCATTATTTATGGCTGATTAAGAGGTCATCAATGACTGAAGAGAATTAAACAGGATGGTCATAACCAATTGGTGACTGGTGCTTTGCTATGTACCAGTATAGAACAATTCTAAAACCACAAAGGATTGTGTAAATATTTAAATAGCAAAAATTTGCCATTCGAAAAGCATTGCATTAAATTTCAATATAGGGCTTTAAGAAATGTGTGCTCAAAAGCTACTGAAGAAAGGTTGAGAAACATGGATTTGTTCCCAGAGGTACAAATAGAAATTAAGAGTATCAGAGGCAGCTCTTTGATTTGCTTCATGGAAATGAATCACAGGAGATTCAATAGGACTTAAAGGAGACATACAATAGATCAGTTTAAAGAACTGTTGATTATGGTAAACCAAATCTTTACATGTAATAGTACATGCTAAAGCAAGAAATAATGTAAGCATTTTTGGATTTAAGAAAATATTCAAGAATTTTTTCAATTCTAAATATTCTATCTAAAATATTTAATGTATGATAGAGAGATTGAGGAGGGAGATTGTTGATAGTATAATTAAAAGTGGTTGTTCTGTTGGAGCTGCCTGTGACTGGCTATCTCAACTGGCACACCGACTACTGCTGTTGTACAAATCAGCGTTTATTTTAAAAAGAAAGCTTGATTTGCAAAAGAAATATAAGCTAAAGATTCTACATTATTAAGTGTTATTTCAAGAATCACTATGATAAGCTTACAATTAACAAATAGTAAAATTTACACATAAACACCATTCTGTCTAGTGATGTGCATACACATATGTATATTTTTGATAAATATATATATTTAAAAATGATAATTACCTGTTTCTGTTCCTTCGCAGCCTGGCTGAGAGACTTTCCCAGTCTGCGTCTCCGTGCCTCTTTCCCTCCGTTGTCTCAGCGTCGTAACGCATCTCCCTCACCACCTCCCCGTTCTCTTTCACGTGGTCAACAAAATCCTGAGCTCGTGATTTACTGTACTCGTGATGTTTTTCTACTTTAAAATCCTCAAAACTCCCCTCCTCGTCAGGAATGTCGAGCTCTTTTACCTGTTCAACAAAAATTTATATGATTTATTTTTAAGATGCAAATAGATAAAGTATTTACTTAAAAATTAAAAATGATAAAATATCACAAGTGTGATTTTTTAAAAAAATTATTAGATAAATAAGGAGCTTTCTATCAGAAGTCAGTATATCAAATTTTGAAAAGTTATAAAAAAAAATATCGAAGCAGCTCTTGTAGAAGAGCTAGATTTTTTGAAAAAATGTTGATTTGTAATATCAACATTTGTAGCTTGTCAAGGGAACAGGTAAATATTGAAATAAACTGAATAAGTTTTTGCATAATTAAGTTTTGCTGAATAAGTCAGGAGTGGATAAATCAACTTTTGATATAAAAACTTCTTGAATGGTAAAAGTCATAAGAACTTTCTTAAAAGGAAGTCAAATTCAACAGAAATTTCATTTTTACGATTAATAGATTTTTTATCAAATTTTAAGGTTTAGGATATAAAACCTGTATCTTTCTATGTCTATATCTGAAATTAAAATGGTTATCTTGATAGTTAAATCTTGGTTTTGAAATGTGGACTATTTTTTAGATTGCCAGCTGTATTGTAATATAGAAGTGAGGATAATCAGAAAGTTCAAGGTTATTCCAAGGTTGCTTCATAACTACTAAACATAATTTTCTGTATGTCCTTGCACGGACATTGTCTATTAACAAAGACCATTACTGATCATTAATTGGGAGAACTACGTTGATTACCTCTTCATTTTTTATTTTTTACAGTTGGTAATGGGAAAATAAATTAATTTTAATTCTCTTAATTGTTAGCAATTATTATTCCTGTTTTCATAAAATAATTATTATGAAAAATCATCAAATTGTTTACATATATTCTAAACCAAAAAAATATTAAAAAATAAAAATTTTTCCTCGTCAACAAATAGATGTTAAGAATCAACATTTACAGTAAAAATTTAATTTATCTACACGAGATACTTCTATAATAATTTTTTTATAATAGCTTATCCAATAGTGGATACACTGACTTTTGATTAAAAAAACAAATTTTTCTTTCTTGCCTCTCAATTAACATAAAAACAAGTTTTTAATTTATATCATTGAATGAAGGGAGTACTATGTCAAAGAAAATTTTTTTTTTTGAATCAATTTACTGAAGAAATGGAAATTTTACCTCCTTTCATTTTGGAATATATTTATATTTCTTGGAGCAGGGTTACTCATTGGTAAGGCACTGTGCTACTAGCTCCAAGAACCTGGGTTTCAACATTATTTATAATGTTACTGTAGCTATGAGTCAACCCTGCAGGTTAGGGAGCACTTCGGGGTCCAACCAGCCTCATAAAGTGGGTACCCTTAGTTGGGGAAAAATTTGGTGGTCCAGCGTCATTCTTACCTTGCATAACCATTCGTTGGTATAGTACTTAGTAA
>NW_027110474.1:1599089-1605778 GCF_000696795.3 Halyomorpha halys
TAGGAGAAATGGATTGAAGCTAACAGAAGTTATTTAGAAAAAAAATACTATTGCTAAAGTTTGTTTTTCTTTCATTTGCCTCATACCATAGGAAACAACATTTCATTTTGTCAGGTTAATGGTAAAAGTGATCAATTTCTTTATACTATAACTAAACCATTAGCCCAAAAATATGCATCAACCTAATATTTAAAATTTACTTAAGTATAAATCAATTTCTTTTATTTTGTATCAAATATCATGGAGATATTTATTATTCCAAAACAGAAAAATAATAAATGTGCCATTTTTTCATCTGTTAATGGCTATCCTAACCACACTTGGACTCTTCATTAATATAATTGTTTTTAATTGTATAGATTTCAGAATTATTAGAACCAAGATATACTAAATAGATACAAATAAAATTAGTAAATGAATTACGGGTCGCAACAATGTTAGTAATATTAATAGTACCAAAAATTTCTTATTCATCTTATAATTATTCAATGATAATATTGGAATAAATTCAAATGTGATACAAAGGCTATCATTAATGAAACAAAATAAGTGTGCACAATTTTAAAATTGTAATACACAACATTATTCAAGTTCATGATTCAATATTTAATAGTGAAATATGTTAATGAGACTATAATGTTGCTTTTATTAATTTGAATGGTCCACTCTAAAACTAATGGCCTAAGCTTTCATAAAATATATTGCTTCAACTGACCACTTCATGATCTCTAACAGTAGATGTGTTGGTAACAATGTTACCACTGCTGTCGAGGGCACTTGTCTTGACAGTGTCCTCTGTATCAGTGGTCTTGCGAGAGCTGGAGGTATGGGAGATAACAACGGGGCCTCTTGTGGAGATCTCTGTTCCAGGAGCCTTGGCCAGCAACTTCTCAACCTCTGGGCTTCCACTCTCGATGGCCTTCTTGTAAGCCTAATAAAAAAAAAATAAATAATAATAATATTTGACAATGAGCATATGGTGATTAAAATTAAGGAAAGACTTGATTAAACATAATATTATATCAACCTTTAATATAAATTTAATTTTTTAAAAACTTTTAAATGAAGTCTGGCTCATGAATGTATTTATCGATGCTGTAATTTACCATAAAAATCAAATTGTTTAATTTCTTTCCAACAATAATATACATATAAATGTAATAAGATGTATTAAACACAAAAAATAATTCATAAATAGTATTTCAAAGTTATAATTAGTTATGAAAAAATCGGCTATAATGAACTTAAAAATATATTTTGTTCAAACGGTTATTGAAATCTTTATTTGAAATAGCTCGCTAAGTATTTATATTATTGTAAACTTGTAATTCTAATTTTTTTAGTACAGATCTTTCTTTCAGTTGGAAATTTCTATTAGATTCTGAATTACTTACAGTGACTTTTTCATTTAATAACTTCGATAGAGAATCAGGGCTTTAATTATTTTTATGACAACGTATTTTAGTGGTTTTAAGAATGAAAATTTCCCTTCATTTACAGATAAATATATTTTTTTTCCATCTCTATATTATCTTTTATTTCGATTTCAGTTCCAAGCAAAACTTTTAAATAATAATACACTATTTATGTTAAAAATTAATAAAGTTTTGAAAATTATTTGAAACATATCATAAATTATTTACTCATAAATATACAAACAGTAAATGTTTCATAGAGATTTTCCACCATAACATGGTAGATCAGTGTTGCCACTCATAGATAACTAACTATTCTTTCTATTTTATTTTCAAAAATTATCCTACTTCCTCCTACTCATAGTTTTTAATGATCTTATAAAAAAAAAAGTAATACATTATGAGAAATCGAGCAAAAGGCAACCAAAAATCAAAAAATGAATTTATATCAACAAGCAGAATACATTTTAAATTACAATACGGTATATACTCAAAATTATAATATGGTAAAAATATTTCTCTCTAATATATAATACTACTGAGAAATAACTAAAGAAATGCCTTGTTCTCCCTAGATTGGTCATGTTTTTACTCCTATTACGATGTTTGTACACTATCATAATTAGAAAAAAAAACTGACAATATATCTGACATTTATAAAGATTGTATACATTTTTTATGACTTCTCAAGAAAAACGTTTTCCAATATCGACAGTTACTTCATTGGTTTTTTTAATCCTGGTCCAGTTATAAAGCTGCTGGGACTTGATTCCATTTAATGCAACTACTAGATAACATTTAAAGATTATGCCACGAATAAAATTGGCCAGGTCATAGAGACAAGTCTCTTGTAACCGGGGGTGCGAGTCGGAGAAGGTGAGTTTCGTGACCACAAATTGTCTGCTTGCCATTTATGTGTCTTGGCGAGTGTTGTAAAAGTGTAGTCCTTGTAAACAGCTATTGGAGCAACGGGCCTTTTTATAACAGGTTTAATTTCCCACCATCGTACAACGATTATTTTTATCTCCACGAAATCATTGTTTTCGGAACCTCAAGGAGTCGATAGCGAAAAATTATGGTCGCCAATAATTTTCAAAAGTATCGGTTTTTAAATTATAATATCATTAGAAGATTTTGGGGCAGTGACAAGAGACAAACTTTAAAAGCTGATTAGTCGGGGATATCTTTTGACGTATTACTAGATAGTAAGGTATAACAACAAGAAGTTATTATATCCAATTGGCACTATATATTCACAACATGTAAGTACCAAATCTTGGAGAAAGGAGTATAGTGGAGAAGGTAAGCTTCCTGGAAGAATTAAGCCAAAATGGTGGGCCTTATGATGAACTCAGGGGTCGTGGCTGAGGAGAAGCCAATCACAAGTCGCCTTTTGTTTTAGTTAAGCGGACAATCCGATTAACCTCAAGGTAAATCTGAGCTCCAAGGGCGTGGTAAACTCTCCTATTTTTAATTCACTTTCCTTTTGAAGGAGAATAGGGTGTGGCATCTCCCATTTATCGCACAAAGGGCTTGGTTTTAATTTGGTGGTTTGGGTGTATTTGTTATAACCTTATAACTATGTGATATATCAAAAACATGGTTATAACCAGTTGTTGGAACCTAGGTGGAAGGAGAATAATAATGGGGGTCAGATACCAGGAAAAGAGACGCCAAAAAGGTGGGCATTATGGTGGACCCAATGATGTGGCAGAGGAGCAGGAGAAGAGTATGAGCCAATCACCTGTTTCATGTTAGATAACAATGGCAGATATTCAAATTAATGTCAAAGTGAACCTAAGATCCAAGGGCGGGGCCTTTTTGGTTTTCTCTTCGCTGTGAAGAGGAGTAGGCTTATGCGATTCCTGATTGAAACGATGTTGGCACAAGGAAGTTATAATCAGTTGTCTTATCGTGAATGTTTTTGTTCTTTGTGCTCTTGTATAAAAAAACAAAACAAATAACTTTCCTATAATCCTGTTTTCAGTTCTTTGAAGTTGTATTTTATTATAAGAATACTTCACAAAAGGAATATTGGCACTTGGTAAGTAATTACCGATCTGAAAGTTGGGTAACTTGAAACAAACTTCACCTGCTTCACAGATAGGTGCGGTTGGTAAATATCATTACTAATATTCGTGCGAGAGACAAGAAGGAAGACAAATAAATCAACAAAGGTGTGAAAAACAAAAACAAGTGTAATAGAGCCAAATAAGCCAGCAATGTCGAAACATGGTTGGGTGAATTAAAATGTGGGACGTGAGAGGCGTCTCGGAATAGGAACAATGGTTCCCGCACAAGAATTCATAATAAGTTTGTAGTTGAGCAATTGGTGGTGCTATTGTAGGCAACTATTCTCAGGTCTCTCTGTATAGGGATTATAGCACGCTGGTGGTGCACAAAAGGAATAGATCTCAGATTGAGTATGTTTGCCTAGTTAATATTTTTATTTAAGTGAATGGTGAATTTGAAATGGAATATATGCGAGAGGAAATAAGCTGAAAAACAGCTACCAGCGACTTTTTTTTTTCATGATACCTTCTTTGCTATTTCCGTCATACGATGGTTTTATTCATTAGCTTGTCATACTATCCTAACAAGAATGGGCAGGTCATAGAACCACCACCAAATAAAAGTCAACCCGCCCAGGACATAATCGAATCGGCGTCGCTGCAGTTACGAGGTCGCTAAAGTGATGCCTTAACACACTCAGATACTACGGCCTCCAGCAGCCGGTGACTCCAATTGTGATGATCCTTTGGACAGAGAACATTGTTGTTGCAAGAGGTTAACACAGACTTTAGGGATCTCTCATAAAAATAATTATTGTAAAAAAAAAACTTCCTCAACAGTTGCTACCTTAACAAGATCGGGAAGCTTTACAACGCATAAAGACAGTGGTTTTTATGTGGGATGATCAAAAACATCTACTAAGTTTGAATGAGTATGATTTTTCTTATAAGATAACAAACGATCATGCATGGTATTAATATTTTTCTACAAAAAAGTGATGTTACTCCATGATTTATTCATATAATGTTACTCACGATAAATAAGACTTGATTAAAAAATATAGATCTATCGATTGAGGCACTCTTTAGTAAAAAAATAAAAAACGTTTTAATTTTTTCAGATACTATTAAAAAAAAAAATACAATATTTTATCTTCAACTAGGAGCCACTTACAATAACTTATTATCAACATTATTCTTTTAAAGAAACAAATTCATATATTTATATAAATCTTTTAAAAATCAAGAAATAAGTTCTAAAGAATCTAGTGATGCCTTCAATTTACAAAAAAATACCAGCTACTATATTTTAGGATTGAGTGCCTCAAATCTTTTCTTATTTTTTACTGAAGGTCTGGGTAGAAATCGGTTCCAACTGTCGGATTTAGGAAATAGTAGGCATTCCATGTAAGATCAGCGGCTAAGCTATTGTTAGATTTCTTATGTAGTTAACGGAAGTTATTTTATAACTGTAACTTTTTGTATTCTTGTAATCGCTTAATCATCTGTATGGCCGAGTGTGCAATTTTACAGACTTGTCTCTTACGAAAATTAAAATTATTGGGAAGAATCGAATGTTCGCATGGTTCGTAGAACGAAAACGCTACGGTGTGTATAAAGACCTGACGTGGGAAGATAATTGCTCAAATTAATAAACGAATTCGTCTCTATTAGGAAGGAATAATGAATAAAGGAACGCCTACAAGATGGCCCTCGTGAAATCACGAAGTCTCCGAAGTTAGGCCACTTTAGGTGACTATGGTTATTCCTCAAGAGGCCATGCACTACAAGGCCATTGAACCCGGCGTCGAAGAAGTCAAAGGTTCATCAAATTATTAAATGTTGGTTGTACTTATGGCCAGATCATTAATAATATACTGAAAAGTATTGGTTAGTTGAAAATGAATATATTCTCTTAACTTACAATGTATGTAACAGTTTTGAATATGAGAAAACGAGGTCACATTTGGCGAACCGCCAACAACCATCTCAAACCTTAAGGAAAGTTATAGAAATATCTTACTACATCAAAGATGCCCTTAAACAATTACATTTTAGAATTGGTTTGTTAATAACAGAATTAAAAATGTCCAGAATTTCAATTAATCTAGTCAAAACAAATACGAAAGAATTCATCAGAACTTGAAAATATATGTTTCTTAGGGAAGATTAAAAAGAAAACAAGAGAGGTACGAGGTACTTCCTCAGTAGCAGGAACATGTGAAATGTAACGGACATGGAATGGAATAAGGTCATCAGATAGAGCTATGAGATGAAGATAATGTTCAAGATCAGGTAATAAATGACTCAGGAAGGAATCCTTCCGGTAACATTAATGACTTGTCGTTAAAACTACGAGGAATAGGCTTCAAGCTTTCATTCATGAATTCATAAAATATACACGACCAACGTAAAAAACCCGATTTCCTAAAAATTAGCAGGGTCGATATTAACAGGGCTGCTACTTTTCATAGGAATCGTGTCATGTAACAACTAATATAAGGTTTGTTTATTACAAGTCCAACTATGTATTAGTAATTACATAATTCAAAAATCGCATAGGTTTAGATTTTCAGTAAAATAGAGAATAATAATGTCTTATAAGCATAGCTATAAAGGTGAAAATATTTTTTCTTGTCTCAACTCTTTGACATTAATTTAAGAGTAAATAGGTCATTTCTGAAACACAAAAATAAATATCTACGGCCTGAAAATTACTAAGTTTACTAAGAGTTACTAAGGTTAAGTAAATTAACTTTTTTAGACAACAAAATAAAAATTGAAAAACTCAACGAGTACTAATATCACTACGCAATTTACAAACTGTCAGCCATTTTGGAACAAAGTAGAAATAAATCATAAATTAACTTTGAAACTTGATATAACCTTCTAAAACTTAGATATTGATTGTAAAATTTGTTGAAGATACCTGTTATATACTCATAACGTTTTTCTTGAATGTTAATGAAACAAATTTCTGAGGTTCTTGAGGACCAGTCAGTAATTAAACCAATACGTTGTGGCGACGTTTTGAAATTTTATTTTTCTCATAGTCATACCCTAAAGTGAATAACATATTTTTCAAATTTCTTGTCGTTAACTAATTATTTAAGCGAATTATTTATTAAAAAAAATATATTCATATTTTGTTTCTCTCTAGGGTATGAGAACGATAAAATCGCGAAACGTCGCCACATAACAGTTGTTTTATTATTGACTGATGCTTAAGGACCACAAAAAAGAAATAATAATAATAAAATAA
>NW_027110474.1:1606813-1617708 GCF_000696795.3 Halyomorpha halys
TCGTATATCCATTGTCTTATAAATTGATGTTATACCAATTTTACGATTTTTTATTTAAATTACATACCGATACATTATAAATATTTATATTGCTATATAAACTAAAAGGGCCCAACCAATACGGCCAGGAGGAATGCATTCAAAACCCTGACAGGCGTGTCTATCCGTACGACTGAAGCTTAGTTGTGATTAAGATATCGAACAGTAAGTATTTAGTGTATCTCTTTTTTTTTTTAAATTATTTAGAAAATTGCATTAAATATGGTCCGACCAGGACAACTTCTATCGGTCAGTGCCAAAGTTACACATAAATCATTTTTAGACATAAGTGAAATTTAATTATTACAATTTTGACCGTTAAGGCGTTGTGGAGGTTGAATTTATAAGCTAGATCAGTAGATCAGTACAATATGAATTGATCTCTAGTGCTACAACTAATAATTTAATTCATAATTACTAAAATGAAAATAAAGTAAAAAAAAAATGATTATTATAAAAATTAAAAATAATAAAAATAACTGAAAGGACTTTGAAGAGGATAATAATGCTGCAAATTTACAATCAGGGCATCAAAATAATAATGAGAATAAAAAAGATGATACGGAATACGATAAAAATAAGGATCCAGTAATATATATAATTAAGCACACATATACCATAGCTAATTATAATTGCAATATAATGAATAATTATAATAAGGTTTCGATTCGTAATAATCAGAAAGCTTGTTTAGCTATTATTTTGGCCATTATTATTTTATCCACTCTGAAAAATCGAAAAGCAAAGTAAGAACGACGCACAGACAGATCGGATGTGAAACTTTTCTAGGTAATCCATCAGTATTATCCCAAGACTATCAATCTGAACGTCAATCTTTGGTTGTCATTCCGACTGACAGAGTAGAGGTGCCTTAATAATAGCAAGTTACACGATGTAGAACATTTTGAAATTGGTATGTGTCTTTCAGCAAATGATTTTTTTCTTCAGAGTAGACTAAATGACCTATTTATGGAGGGCGGTAAAACGCGGTTAGAACTTCAAAATTTTCTATAAAACAATACTATACTATCATCATTAATAATTCCTCATAAAACGTAATTGCTAGCAACATTACTTTCTTCTCAAAAACAAAAATTTAAATTGGCTTTCAATTCAAAGGAGAAGGCCAATGAGCCTTAGCTAATAAAATGCCATGTTTAAAATTTCGATTTTTATAACTTCGTTTACTATTTATGAATTTTATGCGCATCAAAATCACAATATTTCAATTACCACAGTTAGCCGACTCTGCAATTAGAAAGCGTAATAAATATGCTTGTAAATAAGATGGCTATAAAAAAAAAATCTAATAAAATTGAACATAAAAAGAGAAAATATTACAGTAAAGATAGAACGGCATAAATACGGTTTATAATGACTAAGTGTCTATATCTATCAGGTTGAATCGAATCTAAATAAGAAGCTACATCCTTCCAAAGAGAGCTGTGAATATAAATGGAAGGATGTCTCGATGGATAGCTCCGAGTGACAAAGAGGTTCTAGCGCCTTTCTAAACTCCTTCTTAGGAACCACTTGCAAAACAACTTGGATCTCTTTCTTGAAACAACATTTCAATATCCACTTATCCATACGAGCTTTTCCTTCCATAAACCAGATTTGTTTTTTATAGTTAAATCAATATAGACATGGAATGAGGACTAAGGTTATAAAATTGTTCAAGAGAGAATCTCTAACCCCCAGGTTATAATTCAAAGTGGCGATCTTCAAGAATAAATTCAATTAGTCCCAAATAAGTTTTGTTTTAAAAGGAGACTGTCCGGATCGCTGTCAAGAAAAACAATAGTTTCAACTTGTTATTAATGGCCAACGTTTCGACCTATACTTCAGGCCTTTATCAGGGTTAAAAGAAAAAGATTCAGAGTCAGTGAATCTAATGTAAGTGTATAAAAGTGACATTTAAATAAAACCAGATATAAAAAGCCATCCATAAAAACAAAATAACATATATCTAAAATAGTAAGGGAGTTAACGATCGATACCAAAGAAGACAGCAATAAATACCTGATAGAAGCTCCTCTGCATTTAACATATAACATGGACTTTAAATTGGGCTGCTCACAGTTCTACATTTAGCATGTTAAACATATAACATTTAACACCTCATATTCTCAATATATTGGTAAGTGTAAAAATATATTGGTGAGTGTAAAAATACTTTATTTGGAATTTTGTTAGACTAAGAAAAGGTATAATATTCAGTTTCAGAAAATGAAAACCTTGTTTTATTCTTTGAAGGAACTAAGGTTGTAGAGTAAAGTTTTTCTGCTTTCCGAGGCAGCAATGTCGACAGAGAGATTGATGGAGGAGAATAGAGTTTTCCTCACGTTCCGGGAGACACTGTCCTACCAATTTCTTTTACAGCTTCTTCTAGGCCTCTCATCTTCTGTCTTTCGGTGATACAGCTTTCTACCGGTTATCTTGTCGTTCTGAAGAAGCATCTTATCCTTGTTCAAGACAGGATCGGTACAGCGTGAGGTTTCATCAAGAACAACGTATAACAGAAAACTACATTCTCCATTTTATTTTGGTCAATAGTACACCGTCTTATTTGTTTCTAATTTAATCATCAGTCATCACTTACTGTACTTTATTTATACGAATTTGTGGTATGATGGTCGACGTTAGATTTGACCATATTTTTAATAAATGAGATCAAGAAAGGTACACAAAATAACGGAAAAAAATTATTGGTAATTATTATTTTACCGCACTTTGCTAAATTTCATCAGGGCTAAATAAAAATATGATGGAAACTTTGTAAAGCGCAATAGAACTAGAACGAATCGAACTGGCAGGAGCATGCGCGCTACAGCTTTTTTGTTTAAGATTCGGTACCCAGAATGCGCCACCAGTTTGATGGTAGTTTTTACTTTTCATCAAGCCTACAAGTACTAAGCATTTACAATACTAAGTACAATTAATTAGCGCTTTAAGTTACAATTATTATTATCATTAGTGGGCGACAGAGATCGTGGAGATCTAAGAGCTTCCGCGATGTATTAGGCAATAAACCGCGCGTTTCTTGATGTTTTTTTCGTAGGGTGGGTTCGTCACTCTCACACCTATTTTTATGAGTACCGCCCATTGGCTAATGGGCCTCACAAATGCTTTGAGTGAGTTTTGTATAATTGTATCCTTGAAAAAATCCCGGATCGGGCCAGGCTCGAACTCACAACCTTTGGGTTGGTAAACAGGCGCGTTGCCACACTGCTACCGTCGCCCCCTTAATTATAATAATATAGATAAATGTTAATATCTGGAAAAATTTTAATCTCCTTTTCTGACTTAAGAGTTCAGAGAATGTAATAATTTCACATTTTTTAGCGGTAAAGATTAAATTTTTGTTAAGAATAACCAAATTGAATTGAAACATTTTTCGATATGAATATTGAACAGTCAAATTAAGCGGTCTATAGAGTTGTGAAAGGCAAATGATATGGTTAAATAACAATTTTTCGTTCTTGTTATTTCGTCTATTTTTTTCAACAAAGACACAATCAATAGTTGTTTCGAAATTTCTTCCACTACACAGAGTCATTTCCTGACCCAAAGCAATAACGGTTCAACTGCTAGATTGTTAGTATTGTGGTGAGTGTCGATTGCAGAATGTTCCCTCCAACACTCTGTGGTGGCGTTTCAAAACCCTTTCTGCTGTCCGAGGATAGACTCCAATCTTACCGTCACTCCGAGGTCGATCAATATTGCACACTTAGGGTATAAAATGTGTTCTTAAGTTCTGATAATACTACGTTAGTATTCAAGGGGGGATCAAGGACTTTTGGCTTCATTCGTGAGCCTTTATTTATCTCGTATCGAGAAAATCCAATTCCCCCATATATAATTTTATTATTATTGTTATTATACCTGAAAACAAATTTTCCTGTAATCATCCAACAACCATAGCAAAGGGAGAGTGATGTATTTAGCCTATATGTTAGCAGAGGTATTGAACAAACCATATTAGGGTTATCTGTAGTTTCTTTTATTTGTATGTAATTAATTTTTAATATTCTGTTACAACGTATAGTTAAAATTACTTACCAAGTAGTCAAAAGGTAATTCGAAGTTGTAGTAAGGCCGATTTCAACTAGGGTTATAGAATTTTCGACATGATTTTTTTTTTTAGAAATCGAGTTTACTTAATATTTATTTCGAATCCCCAAGTTTTATTTGAGGATCTATAACTGTAAATAGACTTTCTTACTTCATTGACACAGTTTGAAAGTGTGAACATCTTAAAATTTAAAGAAAGACAGTCTAACATTGTGTTATAAAAAGATGAGACATGATATTAATAAAGCAAATATAAAATGATGAAAATGAGTACTAGTCAAGAATTTACGAAAAATTACAGTTAACGATTCTCCCTATTTTCCGAATTCGACTTACAAAGCCAGTTCTTCTAATTGTACTTTTGATTTCGAATTTTTGAGTCTCGGATTTTATTCAATTCCAAGCTTAATACGACCGTTGAAAAGGCAGAATATCTGGTCTGCTCTACCTACATTTAGAGTTGTGTTTCTCGATGTGCTAAAAAGTAATATTAACTTGGTTCACTCCTAAAAAATCATTTACCATACATGGTCAGCCAGTCTGAATTGTTTTAATGTAATAATAATATTGAAGCACAGTGAGAGTTATTATATTATAGCTATTTATAATTTTCGTATATATATGACAATACCATAGATACTCAAATTGTCTAAAAGAAAAAGAAAAAATCAACTTAATCGGACCAGCATTTATGATTATACAGCGAAGTTAGCTATTACAACTTATGATACTATAGTTAACATCTTGTCATTTCACCTACATATTAATTGATATCAAAGTTTCAATAGTGTTCAATTAATGTATATACATCCTCTTATAGATATAATATAGCAGTAGTAAAGCATAACCGGGTATGTTAGTGATATATAAACAAAAAAAATTTTTTTTAATACTATACAGTCAAAAATGCCTTTATGAAGATCTGCAGTGTTGATCAATACATCGGTCATTAATTTATGGTTGAAATTATTTTTTTAACCTAGACGTTAAAATCTTCTTCTAATTCCCATACGGTCTATCTTTTCAAACATTTTTTATCTACATGTAATGTAAAAAAAAAAAATTCGAGTATTCCATCAAAAGTCAATAAATCTTCTCAAAAATAAAGGTTTTTTTAATAAATTAAAATCTTACATTTTAATTTAGGATTTTATATGTAATAAAACATATTCAGTTCATTTCAAAATTTATATTTTTCCTCAGTCAAATAAGTGTTACAAACAAATCAATATATTGAATAATATTTTAACTAATCTATACGAGATATCTCCATAATATTTTTTTTTTAAATTACTTTCCAAAAATGGATAAATTAACTTTTTGATATAATAAACTTGTATTATATTTCTTCAAAGTTCAATTTGGGAACGGAGGGAAAGGGGCCAGTTGGCACACATTGCAGGTTTCCTTTTACAGACTCTGTTTTCAAACCTCAAGCCCTCAGAGCTCTTTTCAACTAAATTGGATAAAATAAAAATGGAAATACGTGAAAGGACAAAATCAAACTGTCGAAAAGTTTTAGAAAATCTTAAAATTAAATAATAATAAAGGTAGAAGTTAGATTTCACGTGGCAGATATCTGTCACAAATTCTGGTACTACGACAGCAAATGTCAGTTGCTACGGCAGCTGTCACACCTGAATAAAAGTGAATATTGATCAAACTGAGTAGGATATTGTTTACGTGCTGAGTCACTACAGTGTCATGTTCTCTTCCATTAGGGGCCAAGAAGTGGTACGTAGGCAGCCTATACGTGGGGAGGGCATGGAATAGCATTCTCAAGGAAAATACAACATTATATATAATATTGTGGTATCCCCATACCTATATTTAATGTTTATATATTAAATACCCAGCTCAGAGTTTTAAGACTTTTCAACAGTAAATTAAATAGCACTTTAAAAGTGGATGATGCCTAATGTACTAACTTTGTAAATTCAGTGTAAATGACCCTAGTGGTCGAAACACTTAAATAAATAAAACAAAACAAAAGTGGATGATTTTGTTTTGTTGAAACAATTGAATTCGACGCCTCTTGAAACTTGTAGAGGGATCACAGACCTGCTATTTCAACCGAAAGGGTTATATTTTAAAAATACCAGACCGGAACTCGTAAAACTCATTAATTTTAACATCCCTGGACATTATGTGAGGCATTCAATTACGTTCCTTTTTCACAAAACAATTATACCTATTATTCTTCTATTCATATAATTCCAAGGAAAGGAAACACTATTAATTGGGATATGTTTTTTTGGTTCATTATATACTTTTAAACAAAAAATAAAAATAAGTTGATTTTAAATTTTTCTGTATTACATATACTCAAATTGAGTGTTTATATATTTATATTTCATGAATTATGAGTTTTCATGTATGTTTTAAATTAATTTTATTCATGTTTAAGTTATGTTCATGCCTTAAAGTTTTTATATGTGAATTTAGTTAGTTATTTAATTTATGCAAGTTTTCAATTTTGTTTTAGCTATACACATTTTATTATTTATTTGTTAAATGTAATATGTTCTATGATATTATATTAGTACTTTTGTCCAGATGCCATAATAAATAAATAATTAATTCTTTTAAAATTTTTTGAGGTTAATCACTTCCATCATTTGAAATAAATTATTATTTATTTATTCATGACAATTGTACAACGTTTCGGGACCACTGTCCCATATTCATGCACTATAAAAAACTCATGATTTCATATGGGAATGATGGAAGTGATTAACCTCAAAAAATTTTAAAAGAATTGACTCACCAGACTTCCTAGAGAGATAATCCAGATAAATAATTAATATAAACAAATTTTATCTTTTCAATACTAAACCAATCTAAATGTTTTAATCCTCGTTTTAGCAGTAAGAATAACACAATATAAAACAGGAAGAATCAATTTAATTGGATTTTCCTTATTGTTTTTTGGTAGATGTAAATTTAATATTGAAAAAAAATAAAATAAATAAAGCCCATATTTGGATAGATTTTACAGAAACTTTTTATTTACAATAAAATCCAACATCTTTATACTGAATTGGTTTTATGCGATATAAACAACAAGTACAATATTTTTTAAATTAAATAACAATTATAAAAACAAAATCTTGAGTTTACTTTACTGCTTAATTTTAGCAGGTATCATTAGGTCTCCATTAATATTAACTTAATATTTATTTTTAACTTTTTTTTTTCCTTACAGCGACAGTTGTACAACCAGTTAGAGAAGGATTTAAAATAATTAATTGTCGGTTTATTCTTAAGGTGTTTATAAGATTTGAAGATTCAACAAAGTAATTAAACTTCCTTTACGTCTGCGTTCCTAAACAGGTAAAAAGGAAAATATCATTGAAATAAAATTTAATATTACCTTTATTACGGTCAAATATCTGGTAATAATACATTTGAATAATTCAATAAATATATGAATTTTTTATGTAAAGCGAAGAAAGTATTGAAGCAAAAAACACATTTTTTTTATATGTAATTAGGACTAATCAGACTAAAGATGTAATCAAACTCTATAGTCATAAAAAAATCCTTATTATTAAACAAGAACAATAATAAATACATAACTGAAGATATATTCCACTTTATATTTATTTGTCTGGTCAAATAAGGAATGCCGGAAAATATATTGACCTTTCACTACAAATTATCTTCCAATAAATAATATAACCTTTTTCAAAGCAATGGCCATTATATAATTATATAAGACTTCAGATATTTTAGATCATGGAAACTCGTTTCTAGTAAATATTTGCAATCACATGTCATAAATACGTGTAGCGCGTGAGAATGTATATAATACGTATTTGAATGTCTATAATTTTACTTGACACTGGTAAAGGTGTTTGTTTTAATTTAAAATGTATTTGTCATAAGATATTATTTTTTCATTTATTTTTAATTATAAATATTCCTTCGTAATCCTTATAGACTAATCAGTGTCAAGTTGCAGGCAGAGCTGGGTAAATTTATCTTACAATAGCTAATAGACAACGTATTTCAGATAAATATTTCGATTATTCGATGCGTGAAATGAAGATGACATCATCAATCCGTTATCCGAAAATAAAGAATAATTTTAATTTTTTCTATATTTGCCTTTAATCTTAGATAATTATTTGAAAAATAATAATAAAAAGATAATTGAAATATTATTCAAAATCGATTTTATCAAATAAAAAATATTTGATGAATATCAGAATTACATAACATTTTTCAGCAAAAAAATATTCCAAATATGTATCGTTTAGTTTATCTGATAGAGTAAAAATTGTTAAGAACATTTTTTATAAGATTCATTTTTTTTTTTTGTTTTCCAGCTATAATAGTGAATTATAGTCATAAACTGTTCTAGAGTTCGCTCAAAACATATGGACAGACTTAACTACTTAATTTTAGTATCCTGTGGTCAAATTTTTATAAAAAAATTATGAGATCTCAGTGAATAATCTGATTCATCAAATTTCAAAATCGGTTGAGCCGTCAGCTTAAATATTGTTACAAGCCTAATGAGCAGGTTATGTGACACCCATGAACACCTTTTGGCATTGCTGTAGTCGGGTAATAATATTTTTTAATTATTGTTTCTGATGGGATTGAACAAGTTTAATGGTTCCCTATGTGCAATAAATAATGAGTAGACTCCTGTGGGTTCTGGAGCCCTCCTGGGGTCCACTCAGCCTCTTAAATTGGGTAAAAATCAGGCGGTCGAGCGTGATTCTGACGAAATCACCTCCTTGCACAACCGTTTGTCTAGCAACAGTAATTTTTTACAGAGTACTGAACCACTGACACACCTTCGTGGTGTGAAGCGGTACAGATTTTAATTTTAATAATGTGCAATAATATTTAAATGATGAATTGAAAGCTTTACTTTGATTGCATACAAACGCGAAGATGTTAAAAGACACCCTACAGACCTAAATATACGCGGCAAAAATAATAAATATCTTATATAAATGATAAATTATATAACTGTTTGTTACTTGTTCCGCCCTTATGTAAAGTACAATTTTAAAGGAAACACAGTTCAACATTTAACAAACAGGATAGGAAATGAGTTAAGATATTCAGAATCGAAATTTAGAATAAATTCCCTTAAAGCTGTTTACGATTATGTAGGTAAAAAGGTTTCTGGCAGGTCTCCACAACCAGATTGCAAATTAAACAAGCGGATATAATATTGCACAACCCCGAGCGTGTTTGGGTTCAAATGTTGCGAACCAGTTCCTTACGACATAAATTGCAGAAGGAGATACAGTTAGCTCTATTGTAGCGTACAAGAGGTGGATGAGGAGGCTGTCAGTGGTGGAGGCGCACACGTAGTGTGGCAACTGTACTACGTCCTATATAGGAGAGGAACCGCAGCAGTTAGTCTGCATCCTCAGCATGGCGGCATTGTTTAACTTGTCTTCTTCGTGGTCACCAAACTGAGACGTCACGTAGGAGAAGGAGAAAGAAATATATAGTCGATGAGTACAGCTGGAATGGAACAATGCTCTCTGGAGAGACAAAAAAAATCTGTCTCTTAAGAGACAGATCTCTCATATTAAAGGTAATCGCTGGAAGTTTCTTTACCATAATTATTCATAAGAATATTCATGTGGTTCAATGATTAGGCCACTGAGGCCACCATAGTGGGCTTAATCCTTACTTAATCTTTTTTTTAAATATCTTTATTGAAACTTACAACTGTATATTACATAATACATTTAGTAAATATGATCTTAGTTAAAATGGAGTGTTACAGACGTGAAGAGCAACTAGCCATTGGTAGCACTCTAATAACATTTTACATTAGCTGGTCTCCTGGCCATTTTCATTTCAGGCGCCTCGGAGGATTGTCAGGAATGGAAGAGGATGCAATGTTAGAAACTAGGGGGTTTGAGTGGTGAGGGAGTTTATAATGGAAAGAATGATATCTGGTTTGGGCTAGATCGGTTACATAGGGAACATTAAGATCTTAGAACAAAGTAAGGAGCATTAAGAATTTTATGAAGGATTTTGGAATGTAAGAATTGGATACGAGAGGAATTTGAAGAGGATGCAAGGTTAGAAACTAGAGGGTTTGAATGGTTAGGGAGTTTATAATGGAAGGAAACCCAACGATCAAAAATTTTTTTTTAAAGGAGCAGAGCATCAGTGTGCAGTCAGCTATCAGTGACTAAAACAGTAGTTATTATATTAAATAAGTAGAGATCTTGTCATCAGTTAAATAAGGGGTTTGAGTAATAAAATATTGTGGAGAATTGTACACCTACTATCTCAGGCCAAATACCAACAGTGACTGAAAATTCCCCTTGTCCCTTCATGGAATGCCGAATGAAGAATTGTTTTTTTGAAGATTATTTGTCGAACGTTTGTACAACATGGTCCAAGTGGCGGTCAAGACAAGTCATAAAATAGAAGAAAAAATTACTTTTCAGCAGCCAACGTTTCGCTCCACTTTACAGGGCTAAATAAAAACAAAATACTGACGTTGTAAATTATGATAATACTATAGAATTAGTTTAGCCAGAATTTTTGCCTATAACTCCCTGACGAAGAACTTAAAATCAGGTCGAATCGTCGGCACGAATAAATAACCTGTTGTTTATTTGTGATTTTCTGCTATCCACACCTCCTAACTATCTTCTCCACTTACAAATTAAACTATTGATAAATATATTACAAATTAAACTATGACTGAATAAACTACAAATTATTAATAGATAAGTTACAATAATTAAATTATTAATAAATAAATTAGTTTCGAATAAATAATTGAAGCC
>NW_027110474.1:1617758-1619538 GCF_000696795.3 Halyomorpha halys
GGCGGTCAAGACAAGTCATAAAATAGAAGAAAAAATTACTTTTCAGCAGCCAACGTTTCGCTCCACTTTAGAGGGCTAAATAAAAACAAAATACAAACGTTGTAAATTATGATAATACTATAAGAATCAGTTTAGCCAGAATTTTTGCCTATAACTGACGAAGAACTTAAAATCAGGTCGAATCGTCGGCACGAATAAATAACCTGTTGTTTATTTGTGTTTTTTTCTGCTGACCACACCTCCCGGACTTTATCTTCTCCACTTACAAATTAAACTATTGATAGATATATTACAAATTAAACTATGAATGAATAAATTACAAATTATTAATAAATAAATTATAAAATATTAATACGTAAATAAAAAATAATTGGAGGTTATAATAAAATGGAAATTCATACGGCCTATTAGGCCAGTAATGGCTTAAAATAATATTTCTTATATTATATACTAAAATTTTTTAATCCTCAGATTTCAGACCATATCTCACGGTAAGGTTATTAAAGTGGAGGTTCAGTTTTACTTTCCGCGCATGCTCAAAAACACGGCCAGTATTACGATTTGTGATTTATTTATTTATAGTTTAATTTATAATCTATAAATTAATATTTTGATTAGTAATTTAGGAGTTAATATTTAATTGTAATTTTTTTTTTTACTTTATTAATTTTATCAATACCATTTATTTTTACCCTTCAAATTAGTCTGTGGAAATGGGATGAATACTTAAAACAGTAATGTTTATTACCCCCGAATATAGCAGCTTATATTATTTATATAGTCTTTATTTTTATTATATTATAGTCTTCAATGATAACTGTAATAAAAAAAAATCTTTAACAAGATAATTATCTAGTGAATAAATAGGGCATTTATATCACCGGGTATGACATCAAGGCTATCATACATTTAAATCTGCAAGTATCAATTATGAATGAGAATATACAGGGACAATACAGTTTCACCTTGTTCTGTGTGCTATAACATAATGATATATTTTGAAAAATATGTCAATTTGTTTGGAATTTTTAGCTAGTTAACAAGATTTTATAATGCTGTGGAGGTGTAGAAAAAAAAGGAAGGTGTTGAAAAAAAAGTAGTAATTACTATGATCAAATGTGATAGTTGTAATATGTTCTGTGTGTGAAAAATGTTTAATACGATAACTACAAATTAGTATTTAATTAACAATAATAATAGCAAGAGACGTTCAAGTAATTTAGTGGAGTAATTTCAAGGAAAAACCCAAGGAAAAATTCTCGTCATAAGTTCATATATCAAAATAATATCTGTTATAAATAATTTCAACATGGTTGCTCGTTTTGTTTAGTAGGGATTATTTTTAATTTATAACATTAATCAAACCGATTAAAAAAAACTTTTGAACTTTATATTTCGTTTAATTTTTTTATTATATTTAATAATAAAAACTTGTATATATCGTAATTAATATACAGATTCATTTTATATTTTTCATAATGTTTCAGCCTTTTTATTCACTATTTAAAAAAAAAATTATCTTCAATCTAGACATTATAGTATTTTCAAGGCAATAAAAATGTAACCTTTTCTATATCAATTGCAAAAAAAAAAAAATAATAATAATAATTGCAGAACACTTGTTGAGTTAAAAAAAAATTAAAATGTCCACAAATTTATCCTTAGAGCGATTGAATATGAAGGAAAAGATGAAAAAAACAATTATTCTGATATACACTATATACTTGCGTTTTTAATTATAATTTTTTTTTTTAATATCTAGAGTAAGTGGCATGCATTA
>NW_027110474.1:1620747-1626870 GCF_000696795.3 Halyomorpha halys
CTTAATAGTTCGGAAGTCGAACAGTATCGTAATACCAAGCAACAATGTATCTAAGGTTACAAACTAGTTTAGCTTTAAAAAGTCAGTGTGGCTACAACTCGTAAAGGATCAGGGGTTCACTACTGTTTAAGGAAGTATTGTGAAATCAGAAAAAATTGGTTAATTGATTAGGTTTAAGACCCCTTGTGCAAGGTTAATTATCAGCCACATTGGATAGCTGCGGACAGATAGTTATCCATAACTTGTTCCAGCGACGGCGAATCCAATGTGAGAATTTATAAGCGGAACAAGGCGACAGAGCCGTCCTTGCAAGTTCCCATTGCCGCTTGCTTTCACCGACTTCAAGACGGCCTTCGATTGCGCTGCACCTTGGAGACATAAACTCAGGGAAGCCTTGTCGTCACAATAATGGTTAACGTGCCACGAGGTTGACCAGCAGCCTAGTACTAGCATAACTATGCTTATCCGGGTAGAAATATGATATTATGGAGAAATTAATTTATATATTGCAGCAGAAGTTCGTAAGTTCAAGCATCGTCAGGACTGAAAAGGACAAAATCACACTAATGCAAATGAAAAATAGTACATCTAATTTAACAGCTGAACAAATCGAGACACGGCGAACAATTCAACTAGGGGGACCCTAACACTGTCAAAAATATTACTCATACTTTTATGCAAAAATATTGAGCCATTTTTTGTGCAAAATATTGAATGGTCGTGGAACTCTCACACTATAAAAATTTGTACCAAATTTTAGTGTAATTTTCGCGTTGTACTCAGCTAGTGCTACCTATTTCGCTTAATACAGCACTGATCCAGAACTTATAAGTTGCATTGTGTGCAGCGTTAATGGATACTTTTAATAATAATAAGAAAAGAGTGTGAGCAAGGAATTGGTTGAAGAATTGACCAACCCTTCGTAATCTGAGCCTGGAACCTATACCTTACAAAGATTGCCTGAGGATGAATGAAGAAGTGTTTGAGAAACTATTGAATACGGCTCGTCCTCTAATTGGAAAACATGATGAAACACGACTGAGGGCAGCGAATTCGCCAACTAAAAGGATAAGTCTCACTCAGTTTTAGTAAGCACCTGGGAATAGCTTTGAGGTCCTGAAATGTTTATCGTACATTGCTCCGACCATTGTAGAGCACACAATGAAAGCTTTTGCCACATCGAAGAATGTTTGCGCAGTTTTGACGGGGCCGCTAACATTTCAGAAAATGTTTGATTTACCGTTCACAATGTTGATGGTAGTACAAATTTTGAATACTCCTTTTTTGCGCCATTTCTCCTCACACTGGCAACAAAGATGCCGTTTTTTCGAAATTTTTTACCAGTGTGAGGGCCCCTTAATTCTGACCTTTGAAGAGAATGCTCACGAAGAACTGATTAAGAGTAATGAAGTATTTCTGTTAGATTATTTTTTATTAGTGTTCAAGTCATAGCTTTTTAATTACTCATCTTTCAGCCATCTATTGTAGTAACATTGGACACTCGAAAAGAAAAATGCACATATTTGATTGCTCCATTATTAAGTTTCTACGTTTTGAGGTCTTCAGCGGGATACAAAACCTGGACCAAGTATAGAGAACGTAGACCAGAATTATGGTGTCAATCAGTCTTGTGAAGGTTTGGGGTCAGTGAGGGAATGCGAAGATCCTTCATTAGGATTCGCTAACCCCAATACCGGCACCTCTATTCGCCTCTGTCTCTAATTTGAATAATTTTCTCATCTATATTTAAATTCTCTTTTCATTAAACACAATACTGTTTTTTTGAAAGAAATGAATCTTTCAAGTAGTAAAAGCAACATAAAAGCATCCCAATAGAATAAGAATACTTTTTAGATTCTAAATTAGAAACCTCAATTACGAAATTTTCTTAAGTAAAAGTTCATTAAAGTTTAGATTCATAGATCAGCAGAGTAACGTCCACACATTTTCAGTTTTAAAGGAGTGATTTTTCGATATATCTTAACTCATAGACCTAAAAACGCGATTGGTTTCACGATATAAGACCAAAGTGGATCCCTAATAAACAAATTATAGTTTCAGGCAATATATCCAGTTTAACAAATGTATTTTTCAGATTTAACTTAGGCTACCAGTGCAAGTGGCTCTCTTCTCTGTCAATTCTATCTTTTATGTAACTTCTAAATTCAATGTAAGGGTTCACTTTAAAAACTGGTCTAAACCTGCTCCACAAAATTATATTAAAATCTTGTAAACGGTGTATTTCAAAATCACAACCGTAGGGATTTATCCTAATTTCTTCATTGTATATTATATATTGAATACCTTAAAAAATTTGGAAAGAATGCTAGTGTTATGCTAAGTTAAGTTGTTTCTTTTTATCAGTGAAAAAGGAATGCCAGTCAGAAAAGCTATGTGCCTTCTTTACTCCATGAACCAACTAGGCTAGGGTTCTAGAAAGAATAATAGTTTATTATAAATATTGATACCAACTGATGTACTTAAAAAAAAAAAACTTTGAAGATTTTGTCAATTAAAAAGTACTTAATAACTTATTAATGTTGTACATAAATATTGATTGTTTTAATGTTCACTTTTCAAATATTAAATAAATTAATGATTAGAATTATTATGTTGTTTATAACCTGAAGTTGTTCTAATAACCTCATCTCTAATCTGGAGGGCTGCTATATCTTAAAGTGTCTGAGTACCTCCACTCCGTAGAAGACGACTCTGCAGATGAGGTTCATATAATTGATACTAAAATCTGGTATAGAAAAAAGAAAATATAATTTTTAATTTGCGACAATGGATTACAAAAGATAAAATACGAAACCTTTTGAGGTGTAAATGTGTTAATGTTGTGCAAAGAGGATTGCTTGTCAGGCGAGCGGTTGCCAAGGCAGCGGAAAACAAAGAACCACAGCCTCCAGTTCGAGATCCGCTTTCATCGCTGCGAGTTACGTCACAACCTTTCCTCTCACGAACCCATCTAACACTCGGCGGACCAATGGCTGTTCCTTCAGGCTCATATCTCAATGTCACAGCCGGTGATTGGTAGAGAGTGTGCAACCCTTGCCTTCCAACAACTTACAACTTACGGTGGTCCTTTGTTTCGTAACTGGCAAGTTGTACAGCTGCCTGGTTCTGAATCGTTCTTAATAGTTCGGAAGTCGAACAGCATCGTAATACCAAGCAACAATGTATGTAAGGTTACAAACTAGTTTAGCTTTAAAAAGTCAGTGTGGCTACAACTCGTAAAGGATCAGGGGTTCACTACTGTTTAAGGAAGTATTGCTTTTTGAACAACGGTTATGCAGCGAGGTGAGTGGACATAATTGTGAAAAATAGACAAAAAACTTTATCAAATTAAAGAATTTAGAAGGATTTGCTTCGATATATTTTTTTTCCCCATACTACGGTACTACTCGGTATAAATAAATATTTCAAGGGATTATAGGGATAAATAAATATGTCAAGGGATTTCGGAGGCAGGTCAGGAAGGGATAGCCCTCTTTTAATTATTTTGGTGTTATGATCTTTACACACACACGTATATCAACGTATATCACAAACGTACACGTATATCGACTTAAACGCATTATAAATGAATATATTAAAGGTAGGATAAAAAAGGCACTGATTGAGCATGAACAACTCAAATAGAAAGATGTGATTTCACTCTAATCAAGATTTGAGCTGTTGCTTTACACAGTGTTCGATAGCTTGAAAAAAAACTTTATCCTACGTGTTAAATAGCCCAAATTATACTTTACTGTAAAAATCATACTGATTTTTAAGATATTAATACCTTCTTGTGTTCGACGTGATCGGATGAAATTTGTTGGAATTTCTTTTACATAATATTCTAAATAATCTTTTAATAGGTAATTTTTGGCAATCAGTGAAAACATAATACTAGTAGAATATCCATAGAAACTTGTTTAAAAAAAATATAGTAAACTAAAGGAATATACAATATATATGATTAGAACAAGGCAATAAATGCAGAATAGCTTTCAACCTTTTAATGACATTGTTAGCTGTGATATTATAAAGAATTATAAGGTAGCTAGGTGAATTGTTAATCAATAGATCTCCTTGAGAATGGCCGGAGTTATTAGAAAATAAATATATTGAGACTATATGGATGTTTTTTATTTTAATTGATAAACAAACCAGTCTCAAAGAGAAGTTGAATTATAAACCAATAAATACATTTTTAAGAAATGTGAATGAATAGAAAACCAATAAATAAATTTATAAGAAATATAAGTGAATAGAAAACCATCAAATGAATTTGTAAGAAATATAAATGGATAAAAAACCGATAAATGAATTTATGGAGAATATAAATGAATAGAATACCGATAAATGAATCTATAAGAAATATAAATGGGCCGCCCGTAGATCAGTGGTTAAGGCACAGTCTTACTAATTAGAGATCCATTGGCGGTGCCGGTTCGAATCCGGCCTGGGACGTTGACTTTTTTCATTGAGTGGCGGTCCCACAAAATGAAAGACTCCCCAACCATGGTAAGGCAGTAGGACACCCATCTTGGCCGAAAGAAGAAAAAAAATAAATATATATAAATGAATATGATACCAATAAATGAATTTATAAGGAATATAAATGAATAGAATTTCAATTATTAATAATCACAATTAATAGAAAATTTATCATTCATTACTGTACTTGTTACTAGTTGTTAGTATGCTATTCGTTTATATTTATATTCATTTAGTTTACTGTACAACTTTTATTATATATCCTAGTAGTTGTATCGTATTTTACATTGTTTGAATCTCGTTCTAATTTGGCTCTTCAAAGTGGGGGGAAACGTTAGTTGCTAATAAATATTATTCCTGCTAATTTTTTACCTTTATTTACTACCACCGGACCATTTTGCTACAGTCTAATTTCGTACTCTATACCAATTTTTCAATTACAACAGTTTTACGTTGTTCAGTAGGGCATATATTCCGATAAAACCTTATAAATAACTCTGACGGGAAAGCCTCGTAAACGTTGGACACAGTTAACACCGAACCATGAATAATCACAAAAAAAAGCCTTTTTCCCCCGACCAGGTTTCAGACAATAAGCTGAGCATTTTACTGGGACCGGCTCATTTCCTCCATCCACTTTTCGTTTCACTTCCTACGGAAGCATGGGCGGTGATTTGCTCAATTTCACCTCCCGATCCTGGTTTCGTCCAGTATCCACTGTTTCACCCTCGTGGACCTTAATCGGGTCCCATTTAAAAGGGTATATCTTATTATAGTTATTTAAGCGACTTACCCTTTTATGGTTTCAATCATATATACATTCTTTTTTTTATAATAGGCCAATTTTATCTGTAACATATTTACTGTTGGACGTGATTCGCAAAATGGTCTTTAATCACTTTCTAATATAAAGGCGCTATATAGAAAGCTTTATAATGCAATACAGCACTTATAAAGTGGTAAAAAAGGTTGTGTAAATGAATGAAAATCTCCACCATTTAAGAATATTTTTAAAATACTTCAATTTACTTATAGTAACATACTTCTTACAAATTACACATTTACTTTCTTTCTCAGATGTTAAGAACTATATTGAGGCACAGGAATTTAAAATCCAGGGTTGAATCTAAACGAGACAGGTAATCAAATTTTTTGTTATAACAGCTGAGCAACGATTTTGAACCCTTCCTAGGGCACATCCAGCCTCCTAAAACTAGGTAAAAGGAAAAAGTGATCATTTCGAGAAGTGTTGAATAGTACCTCCTTGTATAGACCATTGTACCTGAAGAAGTTGAGCAGCCTCGGGTCTACAGCAGCACCGATTCGATTACGGCATGTATTGGTTGATATTTATTTCGTGTTTGATAGTTCCCCAGGATGATAACTCGATCCTCCCACTCTGCTTGGTTACCTCTTAGTTAATCCTCTCTGTACGTCAGAAATTACCAGGTAGAAGGTAAACAAATAAAATAAAACACCTTCTAGTATAGCCGTTAGCCTAGCCACTTTTAAGTTGTACCTGTTTTCCAGATTTACAACTATTATACTAGGCTATGTTTATTATAAATGTTGATAGCAACTGATGTACTTAAAAAAAAATAAACTTTGAAGATTTTGTCAATTAAAAAGTACTTA
>NW_027110474.1:1627290-1628265 GCF_000696795.3 Halyomorpha halys
ACAAATAAAATAAAACACCTTCTAGTATAGCCGCTTTTAAGTTGTACTTGTTTTCCAAATTTACAACTGTTATATGTTGTAATAATATTTTTGGTTAGGAAAAAAAATGTGTAGGCTTTAATTGTTAATTAAGGAGAGGAATGATAATAAAGTAATGCGAAAGAAATAATAAAAATCATTTGATTAAAATGGTAATATAATGATATTTCCTTCTTGGATTCCATATTTCGACCTGTTGCACGCTCACCTAAATACTTCTCATGCAATGATAACAACTATTACATAACCACAGAAGGACGTACGGACCATATGGTCGGTCACGTTTTTATGATTAACTTCACGAACATTCTAATAGACGATACAAGATCCCTCAACTGGCATGCTATTGAATCCTAATCAAACTGAAAAAGAACTGAATGAAGGATATCCTTTAAAAAAATTAATTAATACGCATAGACATTTTTAATTTTAAGGAGTAACCTATGCATACTGCATTGTACTTTCTCAATTACCCAAGGCAATCAATCTTTTTTTTTTAAATATCAAACTTGAATGGCACGTCCAAGATTTCACTTTCATCAGAAATAGATATATCTTTTTAAATTTATTTAATGATAATCATAACTAAATTTACATAAAAATAAATTCAGTAAATTTGATGTAGGATTATAATAGAGTGTTACAGGCATGTAGAGAAACTAGCCATTGGTAGCACACGAAAAATGAATATTTAAAAAAAAATTTTGTTGGTGATTCTATATCTAAAAATATTGTACTTTTCAACATATTCCGGTGTTCGTTCGTGGTGCCCTAGGAACAGATATACCAAATTTAATATTTTTAAAAATGGTGGTTTTTCAATGTTTTACTATTTTTATTCAACATCTTCGGAAAACATACACATTTTAATTTTTTTTGTTATTTTTAACGTAGAATCAGAAAAATATATGCCCAGATATTTCTTAGGTTTATACG
>NW_027110474.1:1629695-1630953 GCF_000696795.3 Halyomorpha halys
AGGTCAAAACATTTATATCTAATTAGTTAATTATCCATTAAAAAAACAGTCAAAAATTATTTCTCTGCAAAGACTATTAATAAACATTTATCACAACTTTATTAATAGTGTTTGCAGAGAAATAATTTTTGACTTTTTTTTAATGGATAATTAACTAATTAGATATAAATGTTTTGACCTGGGCAGAATAGCCTGAATGAAGTTTTAGAGTTTTTAAATTATATGTTTGCAAAGTGGTAATGAGATGTCCCAGAAGATGGCCGGATTGGCCGAAACGTTGGACGAATAAAAGAAATAAAGTTTTGAGACTATAATTGGATAATATTTGAGTTATTTTATTATTATAACTTGAAATCTGTACACCGCCGAACATTCTAAATGATCATTTGAATGATATTTGATTGCTTACACAGATCCTTATTGGGACAATATTAGCAATGAGACATGAAAATCTAATTCATTCATATTAACAATTCTATGAAAATCGGTAAGTAAAGTGTAAAGTGACACCAAATATTATATTTACCAATTATTATTATATATTGTTATTTACCACTATATAACAAATAATAACAAGATAAAATATATAGTAAACAATTAATCCAGTGTGTGAATAAAAATAATAATAGAAGATCGCTGATTGATTGTGTGTTATATTAAAAGGAAGATGGTCCGAGTGTGGTAAGCTATTTATTACGAACCAACGTTTCGCCCCACGTTGCAGGGCTTCATCAGGGCTAAAAAAGATACAAACACTTAAATAATGTAAACATAAATGAACAAAGTAAATGAAAAATTAAAAAAGATGTACAGTGAAACATAAAAATTAAATAAGAATAATAAAAGGTTTTAGACAATTAATGAAAATGAAAAATAAAAACAGATGAAAAAAAAAAGAAATATAAAATACAGTACACACAAAAGATCGAAAAAGGGGAATAAGGGTAAAATCAAGAATAAAAGAAGATAATGGGAAAGATAGGAAACGTATCTTCTTCGTACTCTACTTTATATTTCTTCTTTTTTTATCTGTTGTTATTTCCGTTTTCATTAATTGTCTAAAATATTTTGTCATTCTTATTTAATTTTTACGTTTCACTGTACATTTTTTTTAAATAGGTAAATTTCGATATATGTATAATTTTTCCTACATAAAATCCCTACTTGTTGATGTTGTTCACATCATTTAAGTGTTAGTATTTTTTTTAACCATGATGAAGCCCTGCAAAGTGGGACGAAACGTTCTTTTACCGCACCC
>NW_027110474.1:1631003-1646076 GCF_000696795.3 Halyomorpha halys
AGTTCATAATAATAAGGTGAGCCACTACGAGTCATGAAGGGTCATGGGTTCAGTACTTTGTAAGGAATACCGTTTTTAGAACAACGGTTATGCAAGAAGTTGATTTTTTCAACATCACGTTCATCCGTCAGATTATGAGTCTGAATATATCCTAGGAGGGTTTAGTTTCACCCTAATAAACATTAAAAACTATAAATAATAATATAAAAATGTAAAAATATAACTGTTTAAATTATAAATAATCTTTTCATATTAATAAAACAAAAGAGTCTACCAACACCTTTTTATGGAATTGCCTGTCGTTTCCAGGACTCTTTTAGAAAAATTCCAGGTCATCGTTAATAGTTAGATAATACATAATAATATACAGATTTAAATGAATTCGATAAAAAATTATGATTGATGTCAAGAACCCAGAAATTCTTCTGATTTGAATAAAATAAAAAAAAATATTATAAGGACCTCTCATCAGATGGAATTTTTTAAACTTTAGCTGATTATCCTGAAAATTTTAAAATGTAAATTGAAAATGGTTATAATGTGAAAATTGTCATAAGTGTTACTGATTTGTTTAAATTTAAAAAAAAAAAATATTTTTTTATTCTATTTTATTTTTATTTTCTCTACGAGTTATAATGATATCAAATTCGCGTGAGCTAATCTTGATGAAAGTTTTAAAAGTATTTGCACCAACACAGTTTAAACTGAAATTTACGAAATCTGAGTTAAATCCCTGCAAAACAAAAAAAAAGTGTATAAATATTATTTAATTGTAGAATTTAAGCAGGTTCTCTTAGAATTTTGTTTATTTTCTATTATAACTTGAAAGCTGTACACCGCCGAACATTCTAAATGATCATTTGAATGATATTTGATTGTTTACATAGATCCTTATTGGGACAATATTAGCAATGAGACATGAAACAGTTTTTGTATTACAATCCTATGAAAATCGGTAAGCAAAGTGTAAAAAAGGTACCAAATATTATATTTACCAATTTTTATTATATATTGTATAAAAATAATAACAAGATAAAATATATACTAAACAATTAATGCAATGTGTGAATAAAAATAATAATAGAAGATCGCGGATTGACCGTGTATAATATTAAAAGGAAGATGGTCCGGGTGTGGTAAACTATTTATTGTGAGCCAACGTTTCGTTCCACGTTGCAGGGCTTCATCAGAGCTAAAAAAGATACGAACACTTAAATGATGTAAACATAAATGAACAAATTAAATCAAAAATTAAGAATCTAATTGTTATGTATATTGAGTTAAATAACTAGATATTTGATTTTTGATTTAATTTGTATAATTTAAAGCAATGTTATATTCATTAACATTGCTTTAAATTATACAAATTAAATCAAAAATTAAGAATCTAATTGTTATGTATATTGAGTTAAATAACTAGATATTTGATTTTTGATTTAATTTGTATAATTTAAAGCAATGTTATATTCATTAACATTGCTTTAAATTATACAAATTAAATCAAAAATTAAAAAGATGTACAGTGAAATATAAAAATTAAATAATAATAATAAAAAGTTTTAGACAATTAATGAAAATTTGGAAATAAAAACAGATGAAAAAAAGAAATATAAAACAGTACACACAAAAGATCGAAAAAGGGGAATAAGGGTAAAATCGAGAATAAAAGAAGATAATGGGAAAGATAGGAAACGTATCTTCTTCGTACTCTACTTTATATTTCTTCTTTTTTTATCTGTTGTTATTTCTGTTTTCATTAATTGTCTAAAATCTTTTGTTATTCTTATTTAATTTTTACGTTTCACTGTACATTTTTTTTAAATAGGTAAGTTTCGATATATGTATAATTTTTCCTACATAAAATCCCTACTTGTTGATGTTGTTAACATCATTTAAGAGTTTGTATCTTTTTTTAACCCCGATGAACCCATGCAAAGTGGGACGAAACGTTCTTTTACCGCACCCGGACCACTGAAAAAATAAATTTTTTCAACAGTCGGACTGGCAAGTGTCTAAATATTGTATGTCAACTGGAAAATATTAAAATAATTTTTTGTAAAAAAATTACATTAAAAAAAATTTTTAATAATGGTTGTAATAGGATTTGTAGGTGAGTTTTGATAATATTTTAACCCTTCTAATTAGCTAGATGTGTTAATATGATATATAAAATTATAATTGAAAATACGGAAACTAAAAGCGTAAGTTATTAGAGGAGTTTTTGAGTTAGTTATTAACTTAATCGATTTTCTAATTAAAAAATCGATTATTTTGATAATTACCTGAAGCTAAGTTGAAGGCAGAAAATAGTAATACAGATGCACTTATGCCATTTGTAAAAAGTCAAGGTTGCTTTCACGCTCTTGACCCATCGTTTAAGTTTCCTAATCCCGCGTTGAAGTCTCCCTTCACCGGTCGACATTTTTTCCCCCTCAACGATCCCGGCTACTCACCACAAATGAGACATCATTTTCCTTCGACTTTCGCCGCCTCAAAGAAACAAAATTCACTTTCATGCTCCGCCTCTCGGACGGCCACAATGAACACTTAATCTAGACTGGATAGTGAGCAAATAGCCAAACCGTGACAAAGGAAAAAAAAAAATGTGTTCAATTAAAATCAGTTTCTTTTTGTTTATATTATGATAGATGAAACAAAACCTTAGTGACGAAATTGGAGTTACGTAAAACTGTAGTTCATTGGACTGTCTAAAGGTTTCGTTATAACATTTTTGATCCTTGCATTGGACAATCCATAATTATTTTGATTACCTTTTTGTAAGTCATTTTAACTGCTCTGATATAACAGCTGATGATGTATAATCGGTTATTAAAATAATTTAAATTATGGCACAGCAATATTTATTTTTATGAAATAAAAATTAAAAATTTCGTCGAAATCGATTTCTTTCCAAACGTTTTTCATTCAATTTTTCAAGTCTAACCTTACTTAGATCACAAACCTTTAACAATTCAAAAACCTTCTTCTCAAAATATTTGTTAAAATAAAAAGTATGCACATTTAATTGTGTTAATTAAAACTTAAGTTCCTCATATGGGCTAAAAATTGCTATATTTCAAGAAATTAAGTCCAATCGATACAAAATATTTTGTGTTGTAAACAAAAAATAAAATTTAACTACATTTTATTTAAAAGCTGTTCATAGTCTTCTTTTTCGTGATGATTGGAGTTTCCTATCAAAATTCCAAAAATATCTACTTTAAGAAAGTTATCATTAAAGCAAATATTATGGGAGTATCTTATGTAGGTAAATTAGATTTTTTTAAAAATAAAAATTATGCATTAATTTTAAAAATTACGTAGTCACCGGTTGAAAATTATGCAGTTAAACAACAGTTTTTCTATAATTAAAAAATTACAACTACCCGGTAATATTTATTGTAAAAATTATTTAAGATTCCGGACTAGGTTTTATTGGACGGTATTTAAATAAGTTCTAAATCTCAATTTATTGTTAGTCTGGATTTGAATCGAACAAATAAAAATAAAATAATAATAATAAAATTATAAAATCTCAAATATACTTTCTTCTAATGGTTGTTAATCATAAAAAATTATGATGTTTTTTTATGTGATATTAGGTTTGGGAAAAATAAATCCATTATTTTTACGTGTAATTCAAGACTTTATCTAACATGTTTCGGATTGTCTGATTTGGGTCAAATATGCATCAAAGGTTGCTTCATAATGCCTCTATCATTGAAGTCTTTGTCCTATTGCCAAAAATCTCTAGTAACCGATTTTAACAGTCTTCTCTTGATGCAAATTTCTTATCACCAAGAAAGTTTTGCAATGCAAGAAAAATATGATAATCGCTTAGTGTCAGGTCCGGACTGTAGGGTGGATGCATTAAAACTTCCCAACCAAGCTCCTGGAGTTGGACTGGCGAGTCACTATAGATGTGTGTGGCCTGGCGCTGTCTTGATGGAACACGTCATCTCTTCTGTTGGCCAATTCCGGCAGTTTCTGGTCAATTGCTAGCTTCAAACTGTCCAGTTGTGTTTGGCCATATGGAAGCAACTCATAATAAATTATTCCTTTCCTGCCCTGTCCCACCAAATGCACAGCAGAACCTTCCTGGCCGTTAGTCCTGGTTTGGCCACCGTTTGAGCTGCTTCACCACGCTTTGACCACGATCGCTTTCACACAATGTTATCGTATGTGGTCCATTCCTCATCCCTAGTCACCATCCGTTTAAGAAATGGGTCGATTTCATTCCGTTTCGCCATGGTTTCGCAGATGAAAATTCGATCCATCATGTTTTTTGGTTTTAATTGGTGTGGCATCCAAATCAATGGCAGGCAATCAAGCTTCTATTTTAACCCAGCTTTGTGCCAATGGTCTAAAACTGTTTTATGGTCGATCTTTAGCTCCTGAGCGATGCTACGACTACTAACATGTCAACCGGTGAACTTCAATTATTTCTATGATTTAATCGACATTTTCGACGACTGGCCTGCCAGTGCGAGGTGCGTCTTAAACATAAAAATACCTGAACGAAATCGACGAAACCATAATTTCGCATAATTAGCTGTTACAGTGTAGGGACCATAAACAACTTTCACAATTTCAGCCGCCTGGGTTGCATTTTCGCCTTCATCAAAGAAAAACTGTAAAGTGTATCGAATTTTCTTTATGTTATGTTCCATCTTTAATATCCTGTAACTCACAACTGAATGGATCAAACAAAAAAAATACAAATGAATTTTTTTAATGTGAAATGTCACCTTGACAACGAGCATAAATCTGAAATTGTTCGATTGATACTTTACGAGATATCGCTACAGCCATCTACCGAAAAAATAATGGATTTCTTTTTCCTCAACCATACTTACCATAATGCAATGAATGAATGCATTAAACTTAGTAAATAATATGTTTTTCAACATTTTAATAAAAATTAACATCAGTCCGATTTTTCAAAAACGTATTTTTATAGTTCTATTAGGAGGTTTTATTTTGTGAAAATTCTAGTTCGTAGGCAATGAGGTAACGAAAATAAAATAATTTAAATGAGGAGAAGATGGTTGGGGGTGCGGTCAATGAAAAACACAAATAAGTATGATTAACTTATTTTAATGTGCACATTAAAATAAGTTAATCATACTTATTTGTATTTTTCATTGACCGCACCTCCAACCATCTTCTCTTCATTTATCATCCACGGTCAACTATCTCTCATAATTATAAAATACATTAAGTAAAGTAAACAATATTTTAATTTAAGAATTATAAAATGACTAAAGATGGGGGAATAGATGAACACATATTTATGAAATAAAGACATTAGTAGGAAAGAGTTGTCATAAAAATACCTAACCTATATTTTTTGCCCTCATTTTTTCAGTTCTTCTGTTTACTCCTCTAGCCTTGCTTCTGTTAGATGTTATTATTATTTGCACATTAAAATTAAGTTTAATATTTTTTTTTAAATTATCCGTTATAAAAATGGGTGCGGAACCAATCCAGTAATATTTAATGAGATATACATTACTTTTGAAAACGTTGCTTAAATTTGGTAAGGCACTTTTCATTATTCCGTCATAATTTTATGCAATCCTGAGAAGTTTTGAAATGGATTAAATTAAATATTTCACAGCATATACATAAGGCAACATTATTGCCCAAAAAAAGAGACATATTTGTTTTGCAATTATTCGAGCTCGTTTCCATACCATAAGCTGATCTTTTCGAAATCGCTTGAATATTCAAACAGTAATCCGAGGTGTTAACCCCTATTTACTTTCAGCTCAGCAAATAGATCCATAACGAACAGTTAACATGTTACATCATACGCTTACGTCATCGGGTGACTTTCTCTAGGTCAGTGGGGAAGACTAAGTTGAAGGTACCCGTGGCCCGACATGGCGGAGCTCTCTGCAGGTGCGACAAGGCACCAAAGACCGCGCCTGCCGAACTGAGAGACATTGGAAAGTGCAATTTTTCTAATGAGGTCAAATAGCATTCCCTCGAGAAAGAAAGCTGCCTACCTTGCTGTAACAATATCCAAATCAGCTACTGTAATCAAATTAGACTACCTTAGCATTCAGACCAGCCTCTTTATTTCAACGACCCTTGCTACCAATTATAACAAGCACCATGTTAGTCTTGCCCAATAGCAAACTGAACTGAGTTGCATTACAAAGCAGCTGGATTCGGCTATAAGTAAAACCAGTCACGTATGAATCAAAATGATAATGGTGTTATAATTAAAAAAAGAAATTTAAGAGAAACGATAACAAAATATAAAAATATCAGGTTTCTCTTCGGTCGAAATTAATTTTTCTTGAGTGAGTATACGATTTTTATGCGAAAAAAAGGCAGTATGTGTACAAAAATATTTAATATAAAAAATGGTGAAATTCAACTAATAAAACTCTGAAAATTTCGAAAAAATATATGACTTTTCTATATATATAAAGCCTTTAATAAATCAGAATAAAAAAAAAATGTAATGACTATTTTCATTCACCATACTTCATCTCGATCATCAAACAATTTTACAAATGATATACATTTATGTCTTAAAAAACAAATTGTCAAAGATAGGATTGAAGAATTGATTTGTTTCGACAGGAAGAGCGTTTCACGTCCACAAATTAAAAGCAATAAAATGCCTAGAAATCTCCAGCATATATGTTACTACTAATTTAAACTAGGTTAGAACAAATTTTATATTCCTGTATTTTATTAAAAGATTCCTGTATTTTTCTGATAATTTCCCTAAGATACTTTTTCTGATGTGTATTATCAGGAATTTTTCGTCAATATATTGTTCAAGCCGATATATAAAATTGACTTACTTGAACTAGGATCAGATGTTAAAATAAATATTTTTCTTCTTATTTTCGGTGTATTTGGATGTTTCTAGTTGTTGGAAAATTAAGGAAAGTCGATGTGTTAATATAAAATTACGAAATACACGATCTCTCAGACGCATTCAGCCATTAATGTATTTATTTTAGGTATTTCGAATAAAATTCTAAGACCTGAGACAAAATTGTTATTCAAAATACAAAATATGGGAATGAAGATATTGTTTAACTAAAAGATTTTAGGAAAAGTAAAGGAGCTCAGAATTAAATTATCTACATATATTTTTTAAGCCCCTCGGAAAATAATTGAGAATTATTTGTGTTATTTAAGTAATGATTTTTTTTTTCCAATTTACAAAAAATTTCATTTCAATAAAAAAATTTACCTTGTAAAAAAGGGAATATAGACTAAAATGTGTACGAATGGGAAAAACCAGTGAATTATCTAAAAATATGTGAGATAAAATCGATTTAAAATTTTTAAAAATATATCAATATTCCTTAGAAGGATAAATATATATATAGAAGCATTACAACAATTTTTGAATATACCAAAATATATATAATCATAACTATGCACAAATACAAATACCAATTCTAATAAGTTACAATCCACCAAAAAAAAAATTTCTTGGAATATAAGAATATATAATTTATTTTCTTTCCATGTTTACATTTGCTTATCGTTATTATATGAGGCTCTATCGTTTGACCTGGGTACTGAAAAAATACTTTTAGGACACAAAAATGTTTGTAATTAAAATTAATTAATAATATAGTAATCGTGTGTCTTCCACTACAGACTATGCCATCTGTGCGTGTAAATATAATGAAAATACATTAATAAATTAATGTAAGATTCGTTGACAGCTTCACTAACAACCCAGCAATGTATTCAAGATGTGCAATAAATTTCCGTTATTTAGGAATGATACGGATATTTCTGTGGTGTTGTGAATTGAAACATCGGTACGTGTAGTAAAACAAACAAAATGGCTGAGCCCTGATCATATACTACATTATTTTGTTTATGTATATATTTTTTTACGGTTAACAATAACTATATATATATATTTTTTTTTTGGTTTAAAGATTATTATTTTAATATTCTAAACAAATCTTTGGGTCTGTCAGATAACATTTAGTCACAGACTAGTAAGTGCTTTTGGAAATTGAGGGACCGTCAGAACTTACACCCCAAAATCACATTAATGCTGACTATCCGCAAATAGAAATATATATATATATACCTTTAAAAATGAACCGTTGAAAACTTAGTATTAACTTCTGTTTGGCTGAAGGTTTAATCTGGAGTCTTCCAGAAACAGCCTAATTATAATTTGCGTCAAGTTTTATTACCACTAATTACTCGTTTTACTTCAATTTTATATCTTTCTTTTTCTTTTTTTAATTTTATTTATCTAAACAAGGAAAATAAATTTGTAGCCACCTGGCAGTCCTTGAGGGAGTTTATTTTGGACTACCCCACTAGAGATGTTATCCCTTCAACATAAATTAAGAAAGTAACAAATAAACTTTCAACTTTAATGACAAAAAAAAACTCTAAGCACATGCTTGAAACCCGAAGGCAGTTTCAGTAAGTTGCCACTCCACGAGTCAACATGACGTCAGGTAACTTACTTTCACCTTTTCGCTTGGCCTTAAAATTTATCTAACCACTTTACATTCCAGATTGCCTATAATTATATAATTTTAAACATTATATGTTTAACTTACTTTACTAAATAAAGGGAATTATAGAGTTTACAACTTACAATTCATAATAATGATTGGTTAACTAGCTTTGAATTGGCTTTCTTCATCAATATATCATTTCTTATTAGAAAACTGTTTTCTAAGCACGTCTCATCTGTAGAGAAAATTCTATAGAATATGAATAAGAGTGGAACAAGGACATCAGCAACTTATTTATAACTGCATTAAACTGGTTCAAAGTATTATTATTATAAGACCTATTTTATAAGTTTTTTTTTTTTTTTTTTTTTTTTTTCAATTATAAGTACTTTGAGAAAGTGTCGAAGCTGACCTGATATAGTTTTGAGGCTTCATTGCAGTGTGAACTTCGTTATTATAAATGGTATCCAATAACACGTAACACCTTCATTCCAATTTTTTTCAATTAAAAAAAATAAAACTCATGCCATTTTTTTTTCTAAATTAAAGTAATAGTACCTGCTCCAAAAAGATTGAAAGAGTTATTATGGTAATAATACCACTCAATGATATTATATTTAATTAATTCCTGACCATTATAAAAAAAAATGCAGTTGTCAGTATTACAAAGAAGAAGATTTCAACTCACTTTTTTTCTTTCCATGAGTTTTAATCAGAATAGTCAGATATCTTCCTTATCGAAAAAGAAGATAAAAATCAAGTCATTTAAAAAAAAAAAGAAAGTTTATTAGTATTCAAATTGAAGCTAGATAAATGAATCATAACGATGTAAACTAAAATAAATTCACAAATGATATTTTCTTGTTATTTAAAAAAAGAAATTAAGAACTGTATCTCGAGAACCTTTTCGAGGGCACAAATTTTAACAAATGTATTCTATTTTAAAATAGGTTTAATAATTTTTATCCCGTGGTAGATAGTTTTAAAGACAAGCACTGAGTGGAAAATTAAGCAAAAATTTTCAGTTAGAAGTAGCATGAAAGTTTCCATAAAATATTTTTTTATGATTTTTGAAGAAAAATAAAGATAGTTGACCAAAGTCACAGAAGCTTAGATTTGTCTAGACTTTTAAAACATCGAAAAACACCAATAAAAAATAAAAGCCCTGTTTTTGTGTATATTAGTTCCACCCAAAAACCTATTTAAGTTTTCTATAAAAATTTAATACATCAGATTTTAGAAAATTATTACTTCTACACAATTATGGGAACATTAGCTAAACTTCTAAGGAAAATGTTGATTAGTAACATCTATATGACAGAGGAAAATTTAAATGTCGAAATAAATTGAATAAGATTTCAGTGTATAATTTAAATTAATCAAAAAGAACTTATAATAAATAAAAAATAATAACTTTCGATAGAACACTTATCTCCTCTACTATAAAGGTAGTTAAAATCATTTGTTTAACTACAGTATTATAGGACTTTTATTGTTAAACGGTTTTATCTATTTTTCTTACAGTAGCATCATTTCGATTTATTTATAAATAAAAATATTTTTAACAAGTATTTAGTTGCCATTAATATTTACCCTTTGTATTGTCCCCTTTCGACTTATTTGTAATAATATGGACTGCTATTAAGTCGCATGATCGTTACAAAATATATCTCCATGAACAAATAATAATGTTTAAATAAAATAGATCAGAGAGATTCAGTTATGAGCCAAGATATTATGTTCCAGGATATAGCTTTTAATAAATGACATTTAACAGTTTATATAACAATAAATGTGACGATAGAGAGCAGGACATAACAAGAAATATTTGAGAGGAATATATGAATAAAAAGATTTTATAAAGAGTAAGAACAACCAATGTTTATTTTTTGGGGCTTTATCGTTTCGTATATAAAAATGTTTCCTGTAAAATATTAAATACTTCTGATGCTAGAAGCCACAGATATGTGGAAGTGATGTGGTTTTGATTGGATAACAAATATAAATATTAATAGTTTTACAGGGAAAGTTTCAAGTTGGGAATTTGTGGTTCCATCATTCATAAAAGAATAGCTATGGATATTTGTAAAAAAAGGAAAATAACTTAAACAATTACATTATTATTGATGATATGGCCCCACAAAAGCCTTGTCTAACCTGTGGTAAAACGATATCGTAGGATTGCTGTCAGTATTTGTTAAGTTGTCCCGCGTTCCAACAGAACCTGATAAATGTACAAACTTATAATATTAGCCCAAATTATTTGTATAAATTCCTGCCAGGACAGAATCAGATCTAAAATTGTTATTTTTTTCACCCAAATCCTCTAAATTAGATCCGGATAACTATTTTATGAATAAGATGTGTTTGATAATGTTAAATATGAGTAATTTTTTTTTTAATTTGAGAGAAATGTGAATAGTATAACTAGCTTATTGTGTATTGTATAGTATTAATTTATACAAATTCTTTCTGAATATCAATATTTGTACGAATATGTAATTTATAGCCATTTTTTGTACTTTCTAACACAATTTGTATGGGGATTTCACCAAAAAGAAATAAATATATTATTATTAATTTGCTCTGCAGCTCGGGTCCTGCCATCCTCTGAGCTTCCATCATTCTGTTCCTCTAAAATTAAGTCACCTAAATCATTAAGTCACTAAAATTAATCAATAATAAATTAATTATTAATATAGTAATCGTGTGTCTTCCATGTCATCTGTGCGTGTAAACATAAAGAAAATACATTAATAAATTAATGTAAGATTCCTTGACAGCTTCACTAAGAAACCAGCAATGTGTTCAAGATGTACAATAAATTTCCGTTGTTTAGGAATGGTACGGATATTTCTGCGGTGTTTTTTTTAAAAATTATAATATTGATGATGGCCAACATGGGTGAATTGAAACATCGGTACGTGTAGTAAAACAAACAAAATGGCTGAGCCCTGATCATATACTACATTATTTTGTTTATTTATATATTTTTTTACGGTTAACAATAAACTATATATATATTCTGTTTAAAGATTATTATTTTAAGTGAATTACACGAATTCAACAATGAACCCTTACTTAGTAAAATTTTATATCGCATCCTAGATAGGGCCCGGGTGGTCGAATTTTATTTCTGTGGTGGTCTCAAATAATAAAAACTTGACCCCCACCACGGTTAGAATAGGGCAGCATCCTGTAGATAACACCTCCGTATGTGAGAAATGAAAAGGAAGAGGACATAATAATAAAATGAGAAGATTCGTTTTCAAATATTTTTCGACGTAGCAACAACCTGGGCGGTTAGGATTCGCAGCACGAAGAGTGATCCTAAGAAGGCCAAGCCTGGAGGCCAGAAAGTCAAAGTCCGGTGAAAACTTGAATTGAAGCCAAAACCCGGGTTTCTAGGGTTCATGTTGAGCACGTTGGTAGAAAGCTCATTCGATCCGGCTGCATACGACTCCGCTGCATAAATCAGCCCTCGATATTAACTTCAGCTTTCGTTTTTTATAAGTATCACTAGTTTATTTGTTTATTCGACTAAGATAAAAAAATAAATGATAATACAAATTTCAAAAAGCCTGCCAATTACAGAGATTAGAATAGTTTGCACGCTGTTTGTGGCTTTTTCTTTATATCCCCTTGTTTAGGGAAGAAAATTGATTCCAAATTATAGCTTATAAAAACAGTTCATGAGAGAAAGAAGCTACTGCTATCTATGAGTAAACCATCTAACTAGTATAGGTTTTAGAACCCAGGAGAACTAAGCTCAGAAAGAGGTAACAGAAGAACTAAGCTTAACATTAGATTAAAATACCCCATATATATAACGTCAGCAAATAATTCAACACTAAACCAAGCAAAGGAGGTGATGAGTAGAAAAAGTAGGAGGTACAAGAAAACAAATCAAGTAAGCTCTCTTTATAAAACAGCAATAATAATTCATAATATCTGTTCCATTGATCTAATCTACCAAATAAAAAAATTGACTTTATTTTTCATAACCAATATTCAATAATTCTTAACTTTAAAATGACATTGTACCCTGTTTTGGCGTCCAACTCTATATTCATTTTTTATTTTGTTATCAAGTATAAGATATTTACTTTTTATTTACAATGCTTAATATATTATCTCCTATGAATTATACAGTCCTCATCACTTAATTTACTAGTATTACCATTATATTCTTTTATTCTGATAATATGGATATTGAGGGCATGATGTTGTTTTTAATGTTAAAACGAAAAAAAGATGGCCTCGTGACCTTATATTGTAAACTGTTTTTAGAGTTCTACTACTGGGTAGTTTCTCTACATCCTATATCATATCATTATGTCATTATGATCAAATTTACTGGTTGTATTTTTTATACAGTTGTAAATATCAATAAATAAATTTAAAAAAAATGTTAAAACGTTTTAACATGCTAAATGTTATGAGTATATGATTGTGAGCCGCCCAATTAAAAGTCCATGTTACATATTAATTGCAGGGGAGCTCCTAGCTTTTTGCCCCCACTACTATATCCTTTATCCCATTTCTTCAATTATTATTTTTATCCATTACTTTATTAGAGTTTTAAAACCGATCAAAACAACAACAAGAACTACGAGCAAAAGCTGCTAAATAATAAATCATCAATAAAACTTTTAGGTTTAGGAAATATTTAAAGCCACAAAGGAAATCGTTTCAAGAACAATACATGATTTTTTTTTCTTCTCGATATTAGTAGATTGGTAGAAAGCGTAAAAGACTCGTCCATGTCTAAGGGACAAGCCGTGAAATCTATCTTTTGTAAGAACTAATCGACCCCAGAGCTAGTGTGGAAGATGTGCATCTGCCTGGAGCAAGTTCGTGATGAATCGGCCGTTCCAGTGAAAGGTCCGCCTGGAGCCGAGAATGCTTCTCCTACCCGGTCACCCTGACCATCCCGGCCTCTCCCACCCTCCTCCTGAATACTAATCTCCAGTGCAAATTTATAGCAGGCTCAGTATTTACAATTAAAGTGGTCGACACAAAGCATGCATTTTAATAACTGATTCAAGCAAACAAAGTGAAACCAGTTTGAGGTAGCACGTGAAATAGCTAAAAATAATGATGATGTCATTATATCTGTGGTGGTTATGAAAAACTAGGTATGGCAACACTGTAAGAATGATTTCACGATATAAACCGGCATAGTTCGTATGATTTGACTTTTAGGCTAGTCAGTGGAGCGTCGAACAAGTCTATGTTTTAAAAGTTAGAGCAGTAGTTGTCTTTTCTTGTAGATATAAATAACAAAAATGTTAATAATACCAAAAAATTAATAATGTCTGTATTGGAGTTACGGGTCTTCTCACTGCACCTGCCCCTTGATATTTACACAGTCTGTTGCCTCATTGGTTCAATGGTTACGTACCATAATAGTATAATATCTGGTTGTATTTACATAATTATTTTGTCCGTTGTAATAGAGAAAATAGCTCTATTTTTGGCAATTTTTTACATTTATTAACATTTGAGTAAGAATATTAATTCTGAGGAAACCGATTTGATTTCAAACCGTAAAAACCATAATCTAGTTGTGACTGGGGTGAAGAAAAAAAAAAGTTTGGAAATGGGCAGATGAGATGGAAAGATTCGCAAAGACTCTATTAAGATAAGCCGAAGAAATTGGTTTGCAAGTAAATGGGGATAGAAAAAATATGTATATATTATTGTAAGTAGAAAAATCTACATTAATGACATGGTGTACGTGGACGGCAAACCGTTTCTGAAAGTAGACATTTTCAAATACGTCGGCTCCACAATAACATAAATAAATTATCAACGTATTGAAATAAACCAGCGAATTACAAGTGCGAACAGAGCCTTGTAATACGCAGGATTTCAGTATTCTTTCTGTCAAGAATACTGAAATCCTGCAAAATCTGAAACTAACGGTGTGTAATGCCATAATAAAGCTAGCTGTATACGGCTACGAAACCTGCTGTATACGGCTACGAAACCTGCTGTATACGGCTACGAAACCTGGGCACTAACATGTACCCTAGGAAGCAGAATCGAGATTGGAATGGAAAGTCCTTCGTATAATTAATGGAGCCTTAAAAAATCTGGGAATTGACCAAAACAGTGGGAACCCTCCGGTGTTCATCCAGCCTCATGGTGTGGGTACCCTTAATTGGGTAAAAATTTGGCGAGCATGATTCTGACCAAATCACCTCCTTGCACAACCGTTGCTCTGGTAACAGTAATTCCTTACAAAATACTGCAATTCTGACTTAAATGAGTTGTAGCGGTCTATTTTTAAAATACTATAAAGTTCACAGAGTTCAGTATGTTCTCAAATTATAGAAACTTCGATCTGGTTTAGAAATATATAATGTCAAAAAATCGCTTCTTTATGATAAAAATAAGAAGGGAAAAATGCTTTTTAAAAAATAATTTCGCCCCTATTACCTAAAATTATTAATTACATCACTATATTTCAAGGAAAAATTCAACTTTTTTTTATCGTTCTTAAATCATTATTACAATGAACGTTTCGAGCTATTCATAATATTTATCATCTTGTCATAATACCTACATTCCATATTTTTCCTTTTAAATACCTTAAT